>NW_027656975.1:0-48844 GCF_964235325.1 Thermobia domestica | reverse complement strand
AGGCTTGGGGCAAGCTTGTCTTCACAAGTTAAACACAAGTCAAATTATCTCAAACGCAAGCCAAGTATAAGCGTATTCTCATCAATGGCAAGCTTTATTAAGCTTATTGCAAGCGAAACACACGCCAAAGAAGTTATATGGATGCTTGCACTAAGCGAATTTAGATAAAACAGTATGAAATCAGTATAATTTAACCGTCTGACTAAATCTATGCTACAATATATTGTTCCCTCACCTCCCCAATATTGAAGCATATGCACAACCATGAAAACACCCAAGTCTCCCATCCGCTTCTGCAAAACATCAAAATAAGCATAATTGTTATGGTTTAGTTGTGACACGCAGCGCGCCGTTGCTTCTTACAAATATCTAACATGTTGTTATATTAGCGGCGAGTACTTGAAATTTCTACCTTTTTATATAAAAAGGCAGAAAAATGTTTATACTTTAAACACAGCGTTCAGATAAAGTTTATAGTAAACTGTAAGCTAAACGTGAAGTTTATATTAAAATATCTGCAACAGTTCTGTATTCTTTCGCGAAATACGTAGGCTCAAATCTGCTGCCATCTATGTTCACATTTATGCTTTATACGTAAATACTACAATACGTTATGCCTCATAGTTACCGAAATATGAGGAAATAAAGAGCGATATTATAGATACGTGGGACTAGAGTACTAGAGTGCTAGACGGAACAATTAAAAAAAATAATTAAGTTTGTCCTTTATTCAAGCTGAATGCTAACAAGACACTAACAACGCGAACACTACCTTATCGCCGAAAGTAAGGTGGTCAGCGTCACGTGGATTTTGAGAACAACTGAAAATCGAACGCGGGCTGGCTTTTTACTTCAATCTAAAGAAAAGCGTCTCGCAAGCGAAGCGTGGGTTGCCCGCACTACGGCTTGCGCTAAGCAGAAATAAGGTTTTGTGTATAAGCCAAAGCGAAATAAAATCAAATAAAAGCGATAGGCAAGCTTGCGGCAAGCAAACATGCTGTCTGGGTATTGCTTATATTTATATTTTTGGCAATTTTGTACCCCTAGAAGGGAACGAGGTGGACCACCCAAATTTATCATAATACATATTCGGGTCTTGTACTATAATACCAAATGTTTAAATTGGGCAATTTCCAAAATTTAAGGGGTGGGCCAAGGTACCCCTCCCGGGGTGAACAAATGTATCTTTGTCTTATGATAGGTAATAGACCCCTATACATGATCATATAACTATATAAGGTAATAGGACCCCATCCAAGCCCCCTATACATAACCATATAACCATATAAGGTAATAGGACCTCATCCAAAGAAATAAAATGGGTCAAAAAACAAACACGTGGTACAACGTATTGCTTACGTTTATATTTTGGCAATTTTGTACCCCTAGAAGAGAACGAGGTGGACCACCAAAATTTATTATAATACATGTTAGGGTCCAGTACTATAATACCAAATATATAAAATGAGCAATTTCTAAAATTTAAGGGGTGGGCCAAAGTACCCCTCCCAAATTTTTAAAGGGGTGCACAAATATACCCATATCTTATGAAAGCTAATGGACCCCTATACATGACCATATAACTCATCAAAGGGGATAAAATCGACCAAAAACCAAACACGTGGTACTACGTATTGCTTACGTTTATATTTTGGCAATTTTGTACCCCTAAGAGGGAACGAGGTGCACCACCCAAATTTATCATAATACATATTAGGGTCCTGTACTATAACACCCAATGTTTAAATTGGTCAATTTCCAAAATTTAAGGGGTGGGCCAAGGTACCCCTCCCAAATTTTTCAAGGGGTGCATTAATATACCCATGTCTTATGAAAGGGAATGGACCCCTGTATACGCCCATATAACCATATAGGGTAATAACACCTCATCCAAGGGGATAAATTAGGTCAAAAACCCCCGAAATTTGACTTTTTGGCAATTTTTTTACCCATGAAAGGGAACGACATAGACCCCCAATGCGGATAGAGGTACATACTGTGGTCCTAGGCTACCATACGAAATTTTTAGATTTGGCAATTTCCAAAATTTAAGGGGGGTGGTCCTATGTACCCCTGCCAAAATTTAGGGGGTGGGCCATGGTACCGCTGCCAGAATTTAGAGGGGGTGGTCCTATGTACCCCTAGGTCATTGACCCCGGCCAGGGACCATGGGTCCTGAGGCAGGGACCCAGGGGCCAAAAAGTGTCCTAAAGTAACCCCATTACTACTCTGGTACGATTTTTAAACTGTCATCAGTATTGATTAAAATGACCATAATTCCACCAACTTTCTTGTCCTTCCACTTTTGTGTATCTACTAATAACTTGACATTTTATGACTAATTCAGTCGAGTGTAGTTACAAGTTGTGCCAGGTCTGCCTGTGCACTACACATCTAAATAGAATGGTTTATTGTTTTAAAGTCTTTAATTTTCAGGCATTCTAAATTTTGCGATCATGTCACATGATTATACTGATGAAAACAGTGTTAATGTTTGACATGTCTTTTTAGTTTGAAGTCCCACAATTATCCACGCAGGCTAAGGTAGACAATGATGTTGAGATGGATGGTAAAGGTAAAATAACGTAAGTTGAAAGAATCCCGAGAAAATGCCACACATATGTTTGTCCACCACAAGGACTATTTCGCAGGGCTGGAAGTCCAAGCGTCATAGGTCAGACGTGATGGTGAGCGTCAATGAAAATTTATCCACGATTTCGAACCCACTACCAACTATGACCCAATCTGACCCACGGCACACCGTGACGCACTTACCAACCACTCTTCATAATTCATCTTCATCAACTTTGAAACATGGTCCATGCCCTCCTCTCAGCTGACTAAAGAGTTTGTACTTGTAATAAAACAAGTCCGGAAAATTATCACTAATTGGAGTTTGCATTTCCTGTGGTTAACCACTCAATCACTTCTCTGTTACAGTAATGGTGAATCTGACCATTACGAAATGGCAAAGTTTTTGTCATGGAACATATTACCATAAATTTTAATTATATTGTCATATATAATTATTTTCTTCTATAATTACAGATGCTTTTCAGTGGAAAATAGGATGACACTTTAAAGTTTCAATTCAAGGAAAAGAAGGCCAACGTAAAGTAATAAATAAAAACGATGTAAAAGTCGATTGTCTCCTGTAAGTCCTATTGCTATTATTACACTTACAAATAACAATATCCTAAGTTACCTGAAGTTTTGTCCTCAGTTTGATATACTCATCTGAGTCAAGTCAATAGAAACAAATGAAAAAGAAAGAAAAATGGATACTTTATAAGTAACACGTAGACAATTTTACCAGTATTGCGAAGATTCTGTCTACAATGCACTGGGCAGAGTGGATTAGGGAGTCGCAGTGGGTTAGAGTGGGTCGATGCTGCAGTGGGGGCACCGTGGGTGGTTGGTCGCAGCAAATGTCATCCTGTTGACCCACGACCCACTGACCCACTTACAAATTTTGATCCACTTGACTCACGACAAACTGACCCACTTCATCTCTGTCAGAGTTGAGCGCTATACCATCGAACCTTAATGATCATTATTATGATTGTAAAGATGGAATGAAGAGGGTGGTAGAAATCGGATAACCCTAATCACACAATGTAAATGGTGTGCATAAACTACAAATTTAATGGACAGGAGCTGAGATCTGAGAACCCTACTCGTTAGAGGGTGAGCACTCTACCACTTTGACAACCGATCCCCTTAAAATTGTGTTATCTGTAGTTCTTTCATTATAATAACACTGTATCTAGTTTTCAATACGCATTTAACTTCTTATAACGAGGACGTGAGAATGTTTATTGAGAGAAGGTCAAATAAAAAGTTCTTCTTTAACTGTTTTTGTGCACAAACAAAAGAAAAGTTCTGGTTACGCCCATGGCTACTGTCTAGTTCTGATTGTAAAACCTCTGCTCATTTTCTGTTGTATATTGAATTAAATTTTAGTCCGAGTGTTTGGTTGAAAGAAGACAAGGTAGTAATGAAAGACAGACGAAGATATCGCTTTTATAAGACTTCAAATCCTTATGAATAGCTTAGAGTGAAGTCTAAAAAAAGGAATACATCATCTAACTTTTCATTTTTTATTCGCAGACGGGAAGAGTCACACTCGGGGGCTAAATTGGTCCCTCGGGCACTATTTAGTCATCACTGATCTACAACTTCACTTTCAAAACCTATTTTTCTCCTTTCTCAGCAAAGGAGAAATTTTGTAAGTAATGCAATTAAAAGATGAAAAATTTCTATCTGTACAATTTAAGAAAACCAAGAAAGAAAAGAACGTATTTATATCATTTTTGAATTCTTTAATCAAAAACTAAATGTCTAACATTTGCACATCACATCTAAATTTGAATAAATGCCTTCAAAATGAAAAAAAAATACTAGAGACCTCAAAGCTGGGGCTGCATTTTGCCAGGGCAGGTCTTCAACATGTATCGCCGTCACTGTTTAAAATGACAGCATGGATCGCCGCTACTGGAAAATGCTGAACTTTTGTTCCAAGTGCACCGAATAGAGAAGATGAGAAAATATTGAAATTTATAAATCATAAAGAAATAAGCATGAGATGGAAGAAGAAAGACGACGCCTGTAATAAGCGTTGTGAGTTCTAAAAAGACTGGAAATCTACACTTCCGAATTCTATCTCTATTTCTCTCTCCAAGAGATTAACATCTTTATCACTTGAGCAATTTGAAGTTGAATTATTCATCAGAGAAAAGACCCTTAAAATTTCTTTATCATATCATTTCTTCATTCTCTTTACAAGAAAGTTTAAATTAGTCTTAGGAAGATCAATACTAATTTTTGAGTTAACTGTATTTTTTAATTTACTGTAACATTGACTGCACCACAAGCGTAGTATTATTTGCTTTTAATTGGAATTTAGAGATATACCAATGTTTAATTTCCTAGATGGTAGCGATAAATTGATATTCTTTTAAGCTACAACAAAGTGTATTGTAAAAATTTTTTCTCGAGGTTTCCGGAAAAATGCGGGCAGCTCCGGAGGCAGAGACGTTTCTGAGGAATTTTGGAAAATTTATTTTTCCCACTCGCTAAGAAACCTGTAGGTTTCCGAAAACGATCGGAAAAGTTTTGTGGCTTGGGTTGGAAAAGTTTCCGAACATCTTCCCGAGAGTTTTCGAAAACATATGTGTTTCTTAGTGAGTTGGAAAATTGCAGTTTCCGAAATTCCTCGGAAACGTCTCTGCCTCCGGAGCTGCCCGCATTTTTCAGGAAAGGTTTCATACTAAAACCTCTCCGATTTCCTTCGGAAATACCCTAAAAAATATTTTCCTTACGGAGTAATGCATGATATTAAATTTTATACGGCATGGAGACCTTTTGAATTATATGATTCATCAAAGATTATAATGCAATGTATATCATCTTTTTTTCTTCCTTCTCTTTTTTTATTTTGATTGTCTTCGATTCTGCAAATCAAACTAATATGTCTCCCTTCGAACAACATTGAAACTTTTACGCTAATTAAAAAAAAATATAGAAGTTGTCGGCCATACGTGCTTCTTGCATCTTTGATGGATAACAACATTCAGGACTCTGTGCTGCATAAAATGTGAAAACAGGCATCACTCCGTAAGAAAACATAGTGAGCGAAAACGGGTCAAATATCGCAGGAAAGTGAAAAGTAGAGGATAGAACTTAAATAATTTATTTGTTCTAAAATCACTGTTCTTTTATATTCTTTAAAAAAAAGGAAGTTTCATTGTAAAACTTTAAGACCAAAAGCATAGCATATATTTAGCATTATTCAAGCACAGTATATATATTACGTTCATTCAAAAAGGCTTATATCCTTTTAAAATATCCATATGACGTAGAAGAGTGCAATAACTATAAAGACTAGTCACCAAATGATGATTGTACGTCACATCCTTAAATGTGAATACATTAGATTTAAGAATTCTGTATGTACACTACTGTCTTTCTCAGTTTATTATTTCGTGCAGATATATTGAATGAATCTACACATTGTAAATACATTGTTTATATACACTTCCGTTTTTGTAAATCGGCCCACATTGTAATCTCATATACAGTTAATCTCTTCAACTGTAATTTTGACTTTAGTTTGATACTTAAATTTTGCTTTAAACGTAAATTTCACGAATATTTGGATGGCATAACTGTCGAATACTTCTATGATTGCGCGTCATGAAATAGCACACTTAATTCAGGTACTTTCCTTCATTTCACTTTGTATAGCAATAAGGTTAATGGCTACTTTGTATAAGGTTAATGCTTATCTTATGGGGAAATTTGTGCTTAACAGGTTAGACTATTTTTTCTTGTTTTTCTACGTAGATACTCACCACACAAGTAAGAACATATGGTACTTAGTTTATTTACACACGGGTCTAATAAAATAATATTACAAATTTGTTAATTAAAGTTTACAAACATGTGGGTCCGTACAGCAAATGTGATTTTTTTTTACTGTGAGGAAGCGTTCTGTGTAGTCGAAAATGATTGGATTTACATCTATTGTAAGTATTTAGTCATATTTTGAGAACTAATTTGAATTGGAATTTTTCTGATAGTTTCTAAATACCATATTTTTCATGTGCGAACCATTAAAACAAGAAAAATGTTTTTCTTGCTCAACGTGTTCCCATACTTTTAGAGAGAACGAATGCAATTAGTTTTACAAATTTAGTAAAACATAAATTTGAAAAGTGAAAATTACGTGACTATACCAGAAATCTAACCCGTGACCTTTGGACTGACTTTCCAAGTAGGGCATCAGTCGTTCCACCTTCCAGATTTTTTAAAAATCAACCGATCATTCCTCATTTTCCTGAGCACACGAATTTATTCGTAAAGTTTTTTTAACCCTTACCAAAGTAGACAGGAACACGGACTCAAATATATCTAGGACATTTAAAATTCCAAAGGCTCTCCCACCGGGAATTGAACCGGGGATCACGTACACAAAAGGTGCACGCGCTACCGTTAGACAAGTGGGAATGAATACCAGCACACAACGTTCAATCTTGATATTCGGCTGTCAAAACCACATGAGAAGTAGTATAACTTCCATGTTGTGGTAGGACTACCTTCGTCTGATAATAGTGACGTGTTTATTTTCTAACATAGCATGTAGATTTTTCACTTCCGTTCTGCCATGTTTCATTTCAATGAGGCAGCCGCTCTTAGGGAACCTCTCTGATATCTAAAATACCTCCTTAGTGTTCAAATGTATCTTTAGAATATTTTCATTACTGTTAATACTTAAATTCTAAGGAACACCTCAAGAACGATTATTTAACACACAAAACTACATTTGCTGAAAAAGAAATAGGCCTAGGGCCTCTATACCGAAGAAATTTGTCCTTGGATCCGTACATAAATCTGTACCGCATCGCCAATTGCTACCATTATGCAAACACGACAGTGATTTACTAATATAAATTTTGCATAATTAAAATAGTCATATTTACGTACACGAATGCTACGGTATTTTCTGGAATAAAACACAACCAATGGCTAACGCCAATGTAAACTTCAACCGTTGTTATTGATTTGGGCAGAACTGGCACGGCGATGCAAATGTAAATCAATGTTAAAACTTGTGTTTTCAAAAGTTAATCAAACAAAGTAGCGGTAGAGGGGATTTCTTGCTGACGTAGATGTTAAATAAAGTAAAATGGTAAGACGTGGCAATACGATGAGCTAATTTATCCTAACCTTACCTACTTTATCCTTCATTTCTCTGGGTTGTGGTTCGATTGCCGGCCAGGCAAATTTGTTTTAGACATCATCGTGTTCGTATTTTCCCCAGGGTAGGCTACTCCTTTCCTCCCACATTCTAATTCCACCAATTCACCATCATCATTCACTTCCTTCAATCATCGTCTAAAGGGGAATAATTTTGGGACGTTAAACCGAACTATTTCATTTAATTTTTCTACCCTACTTGTAAAAATAATGGTTAAACGCTGAGGTAACGTAACCTAACATACTCTACCCTAACCTACATTTGAAAATAACGGCAAAGCATTGAGCTAACGTAATTTAACTTAATCTACACTACTCTACCCTAATATTCTCTACTCTTCCTATCATATCCTATACTTATGGTATGCCTATACTTAGCACATAAACCGAACGTTGAATTTAAGAAAAGACAGTATTTCTGTGAAGCTTAGCGTAGTTTGTAGCCACACATTATTTAAGAAAAAGGGACTATCTACCTTTACTTGAACATGTCGCTTAACAGGTGGATAAAGAATTGTGATCTGTTAGAGCACAGCTTTTTTTCCTTGAATATTTGGGTCCTAGATATCCATATTTGGTTTGGTTTCGAGTTTAGCATCCCCATCAGCAGAGAGGCTTAATGTAAGATCCGAACTACATGAGCTCCCACGCCATCCCGCTCATCCCCGCCCCCCCATAAATGCGCTCCTATATATTTGGAATATCAGATAGTTTCCTTTTCAGTATTTGATATATTCCTTTTTTTTCCTTAAAGATGTGTCTGTCCAGAAGCATTAAAACACATTTGCCTTCCCGAAGAGTGAACTTAGCCCGATTTCTTCCAATATCTAGTACGAAATGCTACCACATTCTATGCGTATCAGTTTTTTTGTTTTTATTTTTTCAATTGTTACTGCATTGTTTTAGCCAGTCAAATGTATGATATTGCATGACATGTCGTAAACCTCATTGTTTTATACAACGCCTGATTATTGGTGGATAAGTTAATTCTTTCTCACAAACTGTTGGTGCAACGATGAAAGATTCTTTCCCAAAGATATAAATAATCAGCGGTTTATCTTATCCGATCATAATTGTCGGTTGGTGCAACAGAGCGTAACTGTGCAAAGTGTGGAAACGAAGTTAAAATTCAAAACAGAGGCAAATACAATGTGAAACATATTTCGTAAAATAATAATAATAATAATAATAATAATAATAATAATAATAATAATAATAAATAAAAAATAAAAACATAAAATGAAATCTTTGAGTTTTACGTGCCACGGTTATGCCGGTTAGGCTAAAGGAGACGGTGATAATGAGAGATGAGTGAAATGGTGGAATGAAGAAAGTGGGAGGAAACGGGAGTACCCCGAGAAAACCCACGAGCACGGTGTTTGTCCACCACAAAGTTCACTTGGCGGGGGCTGGGATCGAACCCGTGACCCCAAGCACCAGAGGTGAACGCTCTACCACTGAGCCACCGCGCCCCCCAAAAAACATAAAAAAATAAAATAAAAAAAGATTCTGAATATAACTAATTACTGTCAGTGCACAACATACTGAAATGAAATTTGAGTGATACTGAAAGTATAGCATGTGTAGGTGTGCTCTTCCATTATCCTCGTTTATGCGTATACCCCTGTCGCTGACGCGCCTGCTCCCTACGGACACACCATCTCACTGTCGCTCTAGACCCAAGGCTGCGCTCCTGCTTTGACTCGGTTAGATAGCATTCGTGCTTTTTAGTGGCCACCTACAAGTTGGTTCGTGGTTTATACACTAGCTCCTCGTTTGGTGCATGTTCTGCAAAAATGCAATTAATGTGTGAAATTTTGGTAGAACTGTCTGCTCGAGTAATGCCCCAAATATCCTAAACTAACCTGACCAAAACTAACCCAAAGTAACCTAACCTACCTAAACCATAAAAAAGTACAGAAAATATAGTAAGAAAATCTACGGACGCAGTTAACCCGGTGGGTTTTTTCGGGTTGGACCCACCTGAAAAACACACTTTAAAGCCCACCTGGGTTTTAGAGCTATTTATTAGTATATTATTGGTACAACAAAGGCGATCACATTGAAAGTGATTTTTGTAAGATTTTAGACTTTCCTTGGGCGAATTAGAGGCTTTGACGTTAAGGTATACAACAACTTTCAACATAAGACCTTTATAAAGTTCTGAATGCACTAAATGAATTAAAAAAAAACTTACCTTAGCTTGAGATAGTTATAGAACAAATTAATGTATGGATTATGCTTATAGCCTATTTGAAGTAAAATAAGCAATTTTGTACTTTAGAAAATATTTTCCGTGAATAGTGTGCTCGTCAACTTGGCGACACCAAGAGACATTATCACTTATACGTTTGACGGGTTTAAGGTCATAGCTGCCGGTACTAATAGTACATATATAAGTACATATATAAGTAAAACTATTAGTATTATTTCTTACCTTTAATGTAAAACACAAGTTTCCTCAACTACAATTTGGTTTTCTAACAAACAAAAAAAGTTGCTTTTAGTGTTTCTACATTTACAAACACAGGGAAGATGACTGACTTTTTCTCCAGCAACACATTAGATAAATTAACAAGAATTTTAATATTTTTCACAGGCTAGGGGCACAGAATTGTGCTTTGGTCCAGGTCTTAGAAAACTGTAAATCTCGTCCTGACAATTACACATGACACAAGGAGAAAAATCAGCTTTTCATCAGATTAAACTGACGAACGTAATTTTGGCAAATACAGCCATGTAAATAAATATTGCTAAACGCGCGAAGAATATTGAAGGTAGATTGTACCACTGATTTATATAATTTGCATATTGCTTTCCTGTAAAGCATTTTTATAGCATATCTTAAGTTTTTAAGCATTTTCAGTCTGTACAATTAATTGCAAGGTACGAACAGAGAAAAGCAGCTGCTGCCTAGTGAACTTTCGAATATTATATTCTTGAAAAAATATAAATGAAATGAAATCTTTTAGTTTTAGTCTCAAGGTTATGGCTGCTATGTTCAAGGTGACGGTGATGAGAAATGAATAAAATAACGGAATGAAGATAGTGGGAGGAAACGTGAGAATCCCGAGAAAACCCACGCATAAGGTGATTGCCCAGCCCAAAGCTCACTTGGCGCCAGCTGGAATCGAACTAGGAACCCCATGCACTAGAGGTGAACACTCTACCACTGGGTCACCGCGGCCTCTTATACTTTTGTTCATAACTAGATTACAGTTCATTGCATTCTGTTGGAAAGTTGAGGGGAGGGGGATCTGAGGTGTCCCGTATTCTCATGGAGAAAATATGGCAGGTTTATTTACGCTGGAAGGTGTTAATTTCATATAAGACATTCTGAAACATTTATTTATTTCATACAACATGAATTGTATCTGTTTAAAATTAATAGACCCCTTTTGGTATTTATATTTGGCGAACGTCAGTCAGGCTTCTGGATGACTTCATCTACATTTGTTCGTTTGTCTGCCGAGCTCCTTCATGGCTATGCGGTTAGTGTACGCGTCTTCGGCGTGGGACCCGGGTTTGCTTCTCGGAGGGTGCTCATGTGGTTCGGATTCCACGTTAATCAGTAGGTCCCTTCTCATATAGCCTCGCTGCTGAAAGGGACGTTAAACACAAAATCAGCTCAATTCGTTTGTCTTCCTCTACCACACACATTACATGGTACAACTTTCGGCCTTTTAAGTTAACGTTTTTAAAGTACAAGCACGACACACTGTAAATTTCCTGTATAAATTTTGGCGGTATACCAACGTAAAATATCAAAATGGCGGCCATTTTCTCAAACCAGCGAGTATCCACGCTACGAATCGCAATTTTCAGTGTTTTAAGTTGAAATTTTGACGGTGGAAGCACGAGACATGCTTTTGCTGTATAGATTTTTTCGGCAATCGAATGTAAAATTTCAAAATGGCGGCAATTTTTTTCAAAACGGCAGTGAGTAGAAAATTGTTGCAAGTTGTGACAATGACGATCTTGAAATATAAATCACATTTTAACACATTTACCCCAAAGACATTGAAATATTACGAGAAAACCCATATGGGCCCAGGTGGGTTGGGCTTTTTAAAAAAAGCCCGGGTTTTTTCAAACCCTTTTTTATGCACTAGCTTCTCATTTAGTGCATGTTCTGCAAAAATGCAATAAATGTGTGAAAATTTGGTAGAACCGTTTGCTCGAGTAATGCCCCAAATATTCTAACCTAACCTAACCAAAATTAACCCAAAGTAACCTAACCTACCTAACCATAAAAAAAAGTACAGAAAATATAGCAAGAAAGTCTACGGAACGCACCCCCTCGCTTCGCTCGAGCCCGCTTGCTGCGCTTCTGCCCTGACTCGGTTAGATAGCATTCTTGCTTTTTAGTGGCCACCTACAAGTTTGTTTGTGGTTTATGCACTAGCTCCTCATTTAGTGCATGTTCTGCCAAAATGCAATAAATGTGCGAAAATTTGGTAGTACCTCCTGCTTGACTAATACCTCAAATATCCTAAACTAACCCAAACTAACCTAACCTACCTAAACCATAAAAAATACATGAAAGTATCGCAAGAAAGTACAAAATTTAAGCAAAACAATCTGGCCCCCCAATTCCAAAAATATGCCATAGTTGGAATACCACATGTGTAAACTGTATTGACACTGAGACTTGCTGAAGTCGTTGTAAAAGTAGTAATGAAGTGCATGCTCTGTTAAAAGAAATACTAACCTCTACCCTAACCTGGAAATGTAAGAAACATGTGAAAATTTGGTAGAATCGTCTGCACGAGTAATGCCGAAATTACTTATATTCACACTCTCACGAAGTGTTTTACATCGTATTTTTACCTATAAATATTCTTTTCGGTAGGACTGTCTGCTCGAGTGAACCCTATTATAGGTTTGGGATAATTTTTGGAATTGGGCCAAAATCATTTAAAATCACCATGTAAAAAGTATTGCGGATGTTTTATGTATTTTTCCACCATCCTCGTTTATGCGTATGCCCACGTCACTGACGCGCCTGCTCCCTACGGACGCACCCCCTCGCTCTGCTCGGGCCCCCTTGCTGCGCTCACTCGGTTAGATAGCATTCGTGCTTTTTAGTGGCCACCTAAGTTGATTCGTGGTTTATGCACTAGTTCCTCATTTAGTGCATGTTCTGCAAAAATGCAATAAATGTGTGAAAATTTGATACAACAGTCTGCTCGAGTAATGACCGAAATACCCTAAACTAACCTAACCTACCTAAACCATAAACAAATACTGAAACTATAGCAAGAAAATACAAAATTTAAGCAAAATATTCTAGCCCCCAATTCCAAAAATATGCCTAGTTTGTATGCCATATGTGTACACTGTATTGACACTGAGACTTGCTGAAGTCATTCTGAAAGTATTAATGAAGCTTCTTATTTAATGCTCTGTTAAAAGAAATACTGACCTGTACCCTAACCTGGAAATATGTGAAAATTTGGTAGAATTGTCTCCACGCGTAATTCCGAAATTACTTATATTCACATTCTTCGTTTACGAAAAGTGTTTTACATCGTATTTTACTTATAAATGTTCTTTTCGGTAGGACTGACTGCTCGAGTATGTCAAATAATGAAAATAATAAAAAAAATAATACACTTTACTACTTACTCTCTTTATTTTTTTCCGTCGGACGTTAAATAATATTTAAAGTAAATATGTTTATTCATTTTTATCCCATGATGCATAAATAAAAAGTTTCCGAGTAGCCATCCAGGTAAAGCTAGTTTACCGTAAAATAAAGGAAAAGTAACATGGAATTATAGGAAATATATGAGAAAATTCCTTTAAAATAAAGAAAACTCGTTTCCGATGATGAAAGGATTCTATATATTTCTGAACACACCGAATCCTTCCTGATTTCTTACGGAAAGTGTCGTATTTTCGTTAAAATGGAGTAACGTTCTGTTGATTTGTCCGGAAACCTAGACTTTTCTATGCAAAATCTTTCCCCGAAGATGAGAAACCTTCCCGATATTTTTTACAGTGTATTCAATTAAAGTCTGATGAAGTAGTTCGGGAGCGCCAATATCCTTTTTCGAAAAGTCAGCAACAAGAGTTATCGAACTTAATTGAACAATTATTAGAAAATGGTGTGATACAACCTTCTAAGTCTGAATATAGATCTCCGTGCTTCCTGGTGCGTAATAAAGATGGGTGACTTCAATTAGTAGTCAACTACTCTAAACTCAATCGGCTCATTTGTGGGGACGGCTTGCCATGTCCTAATATAGAGGAATGCATTAGTTCGCTCGCTAAAGCTAAATATGTAAGCAAGATCGATGTAAAAAAGCCTTTTTCCAGTTACAGTTGACTCACGATAGCCGTAAGCTCACAGCATTCGCCGTACAGGATAAATTATATAAATATTTGCGAATCCCCATGGGTTTCTGTTTGGAGTACAAGCACTTATGAGGGCCTTGGATGATATCCTGGGAGACCTACGTGGGCGCGGGGTAGAATACTATGCAGATGACATTGTGATCTTTGGTTCTACAATCCAAGAACATAATCGGTTATTAGAAGAAGTCTTATCGCGTTTCCGAAAAGGGGCTTAACCATCTCACCAGATATATGTTTACTTTTGAGAAGTAGTATTGAATTTTTGGGGTTTCTTATTAAAGATGGTGAGATATCTATGTTGCCAGATAGGTTGCAAGCCATACAGGATCTCCGTCCGCCTGTAAATCGCCGGGGGTTGTGTAAAATGTTAGTATTTTTAAATTTCTACGCTAAATTCTGCGATAATTATGCAGGTATCGTAGAACCGATGAATCGATTAAGATCTCCGAACGCGAAGTTTGAGTGGGGTCCGTTACAGGATGCGAGTCTTGCGCAAATAAAAGAGGCTTTTGCTGAAAAAAAATTTTGCGAATTCCAGACATGAGTGAGCGCATTTACTTGCATACCGATGCAACTTTACGTTGCCAAGCGGCTATTTTGTCACAAAAGGATGACCAAGGTTTATTGCATCCTGTTTGGTTCTACAGTAAAACCTTGAAACCAGCTGATTTTAATCGCACTATTTTTCAACTTGAACTTCTTGCTATATATAATGCGGTAATGAGATTTCGCCCGTTTTTGTGTTCGGAGTTTACTATTTTCACGGATAATAGTGCCTTGGTTAATATGCTGCGAAACCCTAAGAACTTAGGAAGATATGCCAACATTGTGCAGAACTTATTTGAGTTCAGATTTAAAATAGTGCATGTCTCATCTTATAAGAACTATCAGGTAGATTTTCTTTCAAGGATTTATGAGATAAATCCGAATGATATTGATGTTGATCCTTGTCCTTTTAATGACTCAGAAAGATATATGTATAGTCTGTGGAATTTGCCGCTAGCACATGAGGACATTAAACAGTATCAGCAATCAGAGGCAGATACTAAGGATATTTATGAGATGGTAAAGAGCCATGGCGGAGAGCATCAACAATATAAGTTAATGAGAGAGACTTTATACATAAAAAACAAGGCCAAGGTGTCGCCTTATAAAATACTCGTCCCGCGTATATTGAGACCCTTACTACTAAGTTATTATCATACGTTATTGCCTAATGGCGGGCACTTAGGTTTGTTGAAGGTATACAAAAAGATTTGTAGATATTTTTCTCTGCCAAATATATTCAACGAAGTGCGGGGCTTCGTTCGCTTGTGCCATGAGTGTAATTAGTAAACGCACGAAATACTCTTCCGCAGGAACAACTAATCTCGGAATATTGTAGGGAAATTAACGCCCATTATTACACAGACATAGCGGGGCCGATGCCTTCTAGTGTCGGGTATCAGTATGTCCTTCTGTGCCTAGATAATGCGAGTCGTTATCTACATTTAGTTCCGTTACGCAATGCTACTAGTAAGTTAGTAGTTAAGGCGTTATATGATATTTTCTGTAAATATGGATTTATTAGAGCTATTTCCACGGACCGGGGCCCTTGTTTTTCATCGGCCTACTTCAGACAATTTTTGTTTGGTAATGGGATAAAGCACATACGCTGTTCTCCGTATTTTCCAGGAGGGAACGCAGTTGAAAAATATGAGACTGGTTAAAACGAGCCTTCGGGCATATCTGGATGGTAAGCAGGAGAAGTGGGTGCGTTTCCTGAATGAGCTCCAATTTTGTCTTAATGCTGCGGAACATGCGGAGCTTAAGTTTAGTCCATTTCGTCTGTTTTTCGGGAGAGAACCGGTGGATACGTTAATGGTAAAGTAGAGTATTACACCTGAGGATTTGGAGGGTCCTAATAATGCCCAAATATGGGAGCAAGCTTTCGTTAATATGGATAAAGCATGGAAAGCAAGGCGTCGGTTGTATAATAAGCGGATGCTTCCAGTCACGTTTGCTGTCGGAGACAGGGTGTTGGTTAAGTCTCAGTTAAAATCTTCTCTGAAAGATAACGTAACAAAGTCATTGATGCCACAATGGTGGGGGCCAATGACAGTCGTATCGAAACCTACTGCCAATACACTTCAATGTAAGACTGAAGATGGTAAAATGGTTGTTACCCATACAAGTTTAGCAAAAATATATAGAGAACAAAGAAATGTTAATAACATCAGCGAAAATTGAAAAGCATAATGAGAATTGAGAGTACCGGTTTTGTGTGTATAGTCTGTTGTTATTGTTCACCTTCATAATCAATCAACCATCTACTAACACTTTTTTCCATCATCATTTCATTTCATCTTCATTGAAAAATGTGTAAGGTACTCCTCAAATCTGGTTAAGATGATATAATTTGTTTATTTTATTGAACATTGGTCAGTAATGAAAAATTTCTTTGAGTAAAATTTTTCATCTACGGAGGGGGGCGTGTGACGACGTGGATCGTCACAAATATGTAATGTGGATTTGGGTGATATATATAAATAGGTCACTTATTATTATGGATTTATTAGGAAGTAGATGGCGCCATCTTTTATTTTTATGGAGACATACGACCTTATTCTCCCTTCGCCCCTTTCCATCCTACCTTTTTGGTCTCAAAACAGGTTGGCAGTGTATTATGAAAATATATTCGAAGATCTGGTACCAGCTGGTAATGTAAAATGACGAGGTCCTGGTGATATAAAATCCGGATTGTGATTGGTTGGTTTTGAACCCGGAATGGAAGCCATGGATCAACTGACGTAGATCGTCAGTTGGTCACTGTTCGAGGTACGTAGTGTTTGATCTTTATAATTTGTTAAATTAAATTATTGTTTTTTGTGTAAAAATTGGTGAGAAATTTATCATTGGAAATTTCGTGAGTATGCTCAAATGTATCTTGAAATACGATAAATACTTATGGATTGTCATATTTAGTCTCGAGCAAGTGTAAAATATTGCTGATAAAAAAATTAGATTACTGAAAGACGAAAATTAGAGGTTGGTGTAGGCCATGTTGGAATGGCGATTTTTTTATATATATGTATGCTAGGCTGTATTTCTATCAGAAACAGTAAGATTGTTTATTCTTATTATTACTATTAATATCCAACTGTTAATATTTTGTGTACTATTTATTTTTTATTTTATTATTATTATTTTTTTCTTTGTTATAATAAATTGTTTATCCTTGTTAAAATTGAAATAGTAGGCTTGTCATTGTTAAATAACTTCCTTAAAACAACTGAGAATTTTTGCTTGCAATTTCGTAAATTAAAGGTGAGAGTTATACATTTACATAATCTGGGTGCGCTACGCAACCTTTCAATACAGTACCGGCAAAAGCTGTCCTCGCTTGTTTTTCAGGATTATTTCCCCGGTGGGCGGGTCTATATTTTGAAGGTTAGAAGTGTGCTGTTCTTTCATTCTTTTCAAGTACGGATTTTGGCCCGTGGTGGTCATTCTGAAAAGGAAGGGGGGATTAAGGGTGTTTTTCGTTACAGAACAGTGACCAACTCGGTTAAAATACTCTCACTTATTAAATTTATATTTAAATTCAGTTGTTTACTTTTCATGTTAATGGCATATAAGGTCAGGGCTGTGTATGAAATTACTTGCTCGTATAAATTAATTGGGTACCTTGTAGGAAGTCTTTGTACGGCAGTTCAAGGAATTGGTTCCGGGGATCGAACCCATGCTATCTGGTATATAAGTATAGAATCGTATCCAAAAATAAAAAAAATGGCTGTAGGTGGTGATTCTAGTTTCTTTCTTGAAGAAGAGTTTGTAGATGAAATTCCTGTGGATGTTAATGCGTTTTTGAATATGACTATAGACGAAAAGCAATCAAAAATATTTTCTATGAATGAAGGTGACGCTAAGAAACTGCTGTTGTCCATAACAACTGATAACAGCAAGACTGCACCTGTTGGTTCGGGTGTTGTAGTAGGTCAAGGTAGAGGCACTGATAACCACACAGCCGGGTGGAAGTATGTGTGTGCAAACAGCTGGCAGTCAGCCAGGTCATTTACCTTTTAGCTCGGTGAACGATAAAGCTACAGCTGATCCTCTATCTGAATTGACACAAAATAGTTGTTTTAATAAGATGGAACAGTCATCAGCATTTTTAGTTTTACGTTCATTCATGGAATCATTAGAGAATTGTGATGGTACGTTTCCCTTAAAATTGTATCAATTTATTCAAAAGATTGATGAATTTTGTGATATTGAGCGTTTTCCTTTTTCTGCGGTTTTGTATTCAGTGCGTGGGAAAGTTACGGGTCCACTGCAGGAAATTCTGAACGAGCTGCCACATACGCTGGGATTTTGCACGTGATTTTGTTTTTCATAATTTATTATGAGAATGTGCTATTCAGACAATAATAGTAGAATACATGTATCGCCATCAAGAGAATAACGAGGATTTAAAAGCTTTTGTAAAGCGTGTAACCACTGTTGATAAACTTTTGAAGTTGCGTTGTGGGGACGAAAAGCTGATTAGTTTTATTACTAGAGGCGTTCTTCCGAACGTAAGGGAGTGGTTGTTTTACCATAGAAAACCCCAGACAATAGATGAACTTAATAATCTAGTTAGTGAGTACAGGTATCATGAACTTTATATGAAGCAGTTTACTTATAAAATGAGGTCCCAAACAGGGTTGCAGGATGCTCCGGTAGGGAGTGACTTTAAGAATTCTCGTAGAACTATAAGCTGTTATAAATGTCAGGGTCCACATCCAGTGAGGCTATGCCCAGAAAACAAATCTTCGAAAACCTTTTTTTTTTCTTTTTCAAATAAGACTAAGATGAACTTAAATCGTTTAAATAAAAAAGATAATGCGGCGTGTATTGAAGTTAAAGTATGTGGAATTGCAGTGAATAGTTGTTTAGATAGTGGGTGTCTGACTAATCTTTTGAATTTGGAGCTCTTCAATAAAATTAAAAACTCTAGTGATGTGCAAGTAAATTATAAAGAGTGTTTTAAAGGAAAGACTATAAATAACGAATCTATGGTGTTGAGACCTTCAGTTTTGGTTCCGTTTACGGTGAATAATTACACCTTAAAATGCAAACTGTTTTTGTTTAAAGATTTGGAATTTCCCATTTTGATGGGACTAGACTGTTTTCGTCAGGAAGGAGTTTTAGTGGATTTCAATGAAACTAAGGTTGTTTTTGCAAAGGAAATGTTACAACCCCTCTTGTTGACTTCCCTTCCTCCTCATCTTTCCAAACGAATTCTTCTGCTGCTTCTTGTCATTCCAGGGGTCCTGGTGACGGAGGGTCATCCGCTAGGCTATTTTTGGGAGATCTCTCTAGTCACGATGGTACGCCCTGGAGCAAAAGAAAGAACGAACGTGGAGTAAATAGGCAATTGGTCTTCGCTCGCTCGAGTTTTCCTGAAACTACTGCTGATAGGGAGAGCGACACTGGAACTTCGTCTGGTGGTCCAAGGATGTTTGGTAATGGAGAGGAAAAGAACAGGTTTGACAAAAAGCATTCATTCCAGAATAAACAACATAAAACAGTAAACGGTCTGAGAAACAATAAACATTCGGTTGCGGAATTAAAAGATAATTCCAGCTTTAATTCTAAACGAAAAAGTGTCACGGATGTAGGTGGCTCTGTTAGTTCTATGCCAATAGAGGGAGAAAAACAGTGTGTTAATAACGATGTAACGTCTTGTAATAGTAATGAAGATTATACTTTTTCTGATGTTTTGGGTCAGGAAGGGGATCCGTTACTATTAGCATCTAATAATTGTAAAAGCGATAAGTGGGAAATTAGTACAGATGAAAAGGTTAAGATTTTGAATGGTATTGATGAGGATATGGTGAAACAAGATCCTACTTTGGTTCAGTATGTAGAATATTTATTAGATAAAAATGCGAATGTCATTACCCACCGAATTCGTACTATCAGTGACTTTGAATATTCAATTAAAGTCTGATGAAGTAGTTCGGGAGCGCCAATATCCTTTTTCGAAAAGTCAGCAACAAGAGTTATCGAACTTAATTGAACAATTATTAGAAAAATGGTGTGATACAACCTTCTAAGTCTGAATATAGATCTCCGTGCTTCCTGGTGCGTAATAAAGATGGGTCACTTCAATTAGTAGTCAACTACTCTAAACTCAATCGGCTCATTTGTGGGGACGGCTTGCCATGTCCTAATATAGAGGAATGCATTAGTTCGCTCGCTAAAGCTAAATATGTAAGCAAGATCGATGTAAAAAAGCCTTTTTCCAGTTACAGTTGACTCACGATAGCCGTAAGCTCACAGCATTCGCCGTACAGGATAAATTATATAAATATTTGCGAATCCCCATGGGTTTCTGTTTGGAGTGCAAGCACTTATGAGGGCCTTGGATGATATCCTGGGAGACCTACGTGGGCGCGGGGTAGAATACTATGCAGATGACATTGTGATCTTTGGTTCTACAATCCAAGAACATAATCGGTTATTAGAAGAAGTCTTATCGCGTTTCCGAAAAGGGGCTTAACCATCTCACCAGATATATGTTTACTTTTGAGAAGTAGTATTGAATTTTTGGGGTTTCTTATTAAAGATGGTGAGATATCTATGTTGCCAGATAGGTTGCAAGCCATACAGGATCTCCGTCCGCCTGTAAATCGCCGGGGGTTGTGTAAAATGTTAGTATTTTTAAATTTCTACGCTAAATTCTGCGATAATTATGCAGGTATCGTAGAACCGATGAATCGATTAAGATCTCCGAACGCGAAGTTTGAGTGGGGTCCGTTACAGGATGCGAGTCTTGCGCAAATAAAAGAGGCTTTTGCTGAAAAAAAATTTTGCGAATTCCAGACATGAGTGAGCGCATTTACTTGCATACCGATGCAACTTTACGTTGCCAAGCGGCTATTTTGTCACAAAAGGATGACCAAGGTTTATTGCATCCTGTTTGGTTCTACAGTAAAACCTTGAAACCAGCTGATTTTAATCGCACTATTTTTCAACTTGAACTTCTTGCTATATATAATGCGGTAATGAGATTTCGCCCGTTTTTGTGTTCGGAGTTTACTATTTTCACGGATAATAGTGCCTTGGTTAATATGCTGCGAAACCCTAAGAACTTAGGAAGATATGCCAACATTGTGCAGAACTTATTTGAGTTCAGATTTAAAATAGTGCATGTCTCATCTTATAAGAACTATCAGGTAGATTTTCTTTCAAGGATTTATGAGATAAATCCGAATGATATTGATGTTGATCCTTGTCCTTTTAATGACTCAGAAAGATATATGTATAGTCTGTGGAATTTGCCGCTAGCACATGAGGACATTAAACAGTATCAGCAATCAGAGGCAGATACTAAGGATATTTATGAGATGGTAAAGAGCCATGGCGGAGAGCATCAACAATATAAGTTAATGAGAGAGACTTTATACATAAAAAACAAGGCCAAGGTGTCGCCTTATAAAATACTCGTCCCGCGTATATTGAGACCCTTACTACTAAGTTATTATCATACGTTATTGCCTAATGGCGGGCACTTAGGTTTGTTGAAGGTATACAAAAAGATTTGTAGATATTTTTCTCTGCCAAATATATTCAACGAAGTGCGGGGCTTCGTTCGCTTGTGCCATGAGTGTAATTAGTAAACGCACGAAATACTCTTCCGCAGGAACAACTAATCTCGGAATATTGTAGGGAAATTAACGCCCATTATTACACAGACATAGCGGGGCCGATGCCTTCTAGTGTCGGGTATCAGTATGTCCTTCTGTGCCTAGATAATGCGAGTCGTTATCTACATTTAGTTCCGTTACGCAATGCTACTAGTAAGTTAGTAGTTAAGGCGTTATATGATATTTTCTGTAAATATGGATTTATTAGAGCTATTTCCACGGACCGGGGCCCTTGTTTTTCATCGGCCTACTTCAGACAATTTTTGTTTGGTAATGGGATAAAGCACATACGCTGTTCTCCGTATTTTCCAGGAGGGAACGCAGTTGAAAAATATGTGAGACTGGTTAAAACGAGCCTTCGGGCATATCTGGATGGTAAGCAGGAGAAGTGGGTGCGTTTCCTGAATGAGCTCCAATTTTGTCTTAATGCTGCGGAACATGCGGAGCTTAAGTTTAGTCCATTTCGTCTGTTTTTCGGGAGAGAACCGGTGGATACGTTAATGGTAAAGTAGAGTATTACACCTGAGGATTTGGAGGGTCCTAATAATGCCCAAATATGGGAGCAAGCTTTCGTTAATATGGATAAAGCATGGAAAGCAAGGCGTCGGTTGTATAATAAGCGGATGCTTCCAGTCACGTTTGCTGTCGGAGACAGGGTGTTGGTTAAGTCTCAGTTAAAATCTTCTCTGAAAGAT
The DNA here is from genome assembly GCF_964235325.1 of Thermobia domestica. NCBI lineage: Eukaryota > Metazoa > Arthropoda > Insecta > Zygentoma > Lepismatidae > Thermobia > Thermobia domestica. The sequence continues at coordinate 26,358 of NW_027656975.1, read as the reverse complement.
AACGTAACAAAGTCATTGATGCCACAATGGTGGGGGCCAATGACAGTCGTATCGAAACCTACTGCCAATACACTTCAATGTAAGACTGAAGATGGTAAAATGGTTGTTACCCATACAAGTTTAGCAAAAATATATAGAGAACAAAGAAATGTTAATAACATCAGCGAAAATTGAAAAGCATAATGAGAATTGAGAGTACCGGTTTTGTGTGTATAGTCTGTTGTTATTGTTCACCTTCATAATCAATCAATCATCTACTAACACTTTCTTCCATCATCATTTCATTTCATCTTCATTGAAAAATGTGTAAGGTACTCCTCAAATCTGGTTAAGATGATATAATTTGTTTATTTTATTGAACATTGGTCAGTAATGAAAAATTTCTTTGAGTAAAATTTTTCATCTACGGAGGGGGACGTGTGACGACGTGGATCGTCACAAATATGTAATGTGGATTTGGGTGATATATATAAATAGGTCACTTATTATTATGGATTTATTAGGAAGTAGATGGCGCCATCTTTTATTTTTATGGAGACATACGACCTTATTCTCCCTTCGCCCCTTTCCATCCTACCTTTTTGGTCTCAAAACAGGTTGGCAGTGTATTATGAAAATATATTCGAAGATCTGGTACCAGCTGGTAATGTAAAATGACGAGGTCCTGGTGATATAAAATCCGGATTGTGATTGGTTGGTTTTGAACCCGGAATGGAAGCCATGGATCAACTGACGTAGATCGTCAGTTGGTCACTGTTCGAGGTACGTAGTGTTTGATCTTTATAATTTGTTAAATTAAATTATTGTTTTTTGTGTAAAAATTGGTGAGAAATTTATCATTGGAAATTTCGTGAGTATGCTCAAATGTATCTTGAAATACGATAAATACTTATGGATTGTCATATTTAGTCTCGAGCAAGTGTAAAATATTGCTGATAAAAAAATTAGATTACTGAAAGACGAAAATTAGAGGTTGGTGTAGGCCATGTTGGAATGGCGATTTTTTTATATATATGTATGCTAGGCTGTATTTCTATCAGAAACAGTAAGATTGTTTATTCTTATTATTACTATTAATATCCAACTGTTAATATTTTGTGTACTATTTATTTTTTATTTTATTATTATTATTTTTTTCTTTGTTATAATAAATTGTTTATCCTTGTTAAAATTGAAATAGTAGGCTTGTCATTGTTAAATAACTTCCTTAAAACAACTGAGAATTTTTGCTTGCAATTTCGTAAATTAAAGGTGAGAGTTATACATTTACATAATCTGGGTGCGCTACGCAACCTTTCAATACAGTACCGGCAAAAGCTGTCCTCGCTTGTTTTTCAGGATTATTTCCCCGGTGGGCGGGTCTATATTTTGAAGGTTAGAAGTGTGCTGTTCTTTCATTCTTTTCAAGTACGGATTTTGGCCCGTGGTGGTCATTCTGAAAAGGAAGGGGGGATTAAGGGTGTTTTTCGTTACAGAACAGTGACCAACTCGGTTAAAATACTCTCACTTATTAAATTTATATTTAAATTCAGTTGTTTACTTTTCATGTTAATGGCATATAAGGTCAGGGCTGTGTATGAAATTACTTGCTCGTATAAATTAATTGGGTACCTTGTAGGAAGTCTTTGTACGGCAGTTCAAGGAATTGGTTCCGGGGATCGAACCCATGCTATCTGGTATATAAGTATAGAATCGTATCCAAAAATAAAAAAATGGCTGTAGGTGGTGATTCTAGTTTCTTTCTTGAAGAAGAGTTTGTAGATGAAATTCCTGTGGATGTTAATGCGTTTTTGAATATGACTATAGACGAAAAGCAATCAAAAATATTTTCTATGAATGAAGGTGACGCTAAGAAACTGCTGTTGTCCATAACAACTGATAACAGCAAGACTGCACCTGTTGGTTCGGGTGTTGTAGTAGGTCAAGGTAGAGGCACTGATAACCACACAGCCGGGTGGAAGTATGTGTGTGCAAACAGCTGGCAGTCAGCCAGGTCATTTACCTTTTAGCTCGGTGAACGATAAAGCTACAGCTGATCCTCTATCTGAATTGACACAAAATAGTTGTTTTAATAAGATGGAACAGTCATCAGCATTTTTAGTTTTACGTTCATTCATGGAATCATTAGAGAATTGTGATGGTACGTTTCCCTTAAAATTGTATCAATTTATTCAAAAGATTGATGAATTTTGTGATATTGAGCGTTTTCCTTTTTCTGCGGTTTTGTATTCAGTGCGTGGGAAAGTTACGGGTCCACTGCAGGAAATTCTGAACGAGCTGCCACATACGCTGGGATTTTGCACGTGATTTTGTTTTTCATAATTTATTATGAGAATGTGCTATTCAGACAATAATAGTAGAAAACATGTATCGCCATCAAGAGAATAACGAGGATTTAAAAGCTTTTGTAAAGCGTGTAACCACTGTTGATAAACTTTTGAAGTTGCGTTGTGGGGACGAAAAGCTGATTAGTTTTATTACTAGAGGCGTTCTTCCGAACGTAAGGGAGTGGTTGTTTTACCATAGAAAACCCCAGACAATAGATGAACTTAATAATCTAGTTAGTGAGTACAGGTATCATGAACTTTATATGAAGCAGTTTACTTATAAAATGAGGTCCCAAACAGGGTTGCAGGATGCTCCGGTAGGGAGTGACTTTAAGAATTCTCGTAGAACTATAAGCTGTTATAAATGTCAGGGTCCACATCCAGTGAGGCTATGCCCAGAAAACAAATCTTCGAAAACCTTTTTTTTCTTTTTCAAATAAGACTAAGATGAACTTAAATCGTTTAAATAAAAAAGATAATGCGGCGTGTATTGAAGTTAAAGTATGTGGAATTGCAGTGAATAGTTGTTTAGATAGTGGGTGTCTGACTAATCTTTTGAATTTGGAGCTCTTCAATAAAATTAAAAACTCTAGTGATGTGCAAGTAAATTATAAAGAGTGTTTTAAAGGAAAGACTATAAATAACGAATCTATGGTGTTGAGACCTTCAGTTTTGGTTCCGTTTACGGTGAATAATTACACCTTAAAATGCAAACTGTTTTTGTTTAAAGATTTGGAATTTCCCATTTTGATGGGACTAGACTGTTTTCGTCAGGAAGGAGTTTTAGTGGATTTCAATGAAACTAAGGTTGTTTTTGCAAAGGAAATGTTACAACCCCTCTTGTTGACTTCCCTTCCTCCTCATCTTTCCAAACGAATTCTTCTGCTGCTTCTTGTCATTCCAGGGGTCCTGGTGACGGAGGGTCATCCGCTAGGCTATTTTTGGGAGATCTCTCTAGTCACGATGGTACGCCCTGGAGCAAAAGAAAGAACGAACGTGGAGTAAATAGGCAATTGGTCTTCGCTCGCTCGAGTTTTCCTGAAACTACTGCTGATAGGGAGAGCGACACTGGAACTTCGTCTGGTGGTCCAAGGATGTTTGGTAATGGAGAGGAAAAGAACAGGTTTGACAAAACGCATTCATTCCAGAATAAACAACATAAAACAGTAAACGGTCTGAGAAACAATAAACATTCGGTTGCGGAATTAAAAGATAATTCCAGCTTTAATTCTAAACGAAAAAGTGTCACGGATGTAGGTGGCTCTGTTAGTTCTATGCCAATAGAGGGAGAAAAACAGTGTGTTAATAACGATGTAACGTCTTGTAATAGTAATGAAGACTATACTTTTTCTGATGTTTTGGGTCAGGAAGGGGATCCGTTACTATTAGCATCTAATAATTGTAAAAGCGATAAGTGGGAAATTAGTACAGATGAAAAGGTTAAGATTTTGAATGGTATTGATGAGGATATGGTGAAACAAGATCCTACTTTGGTTCAGTATGTAGAATATTTATTAGATAAAAATGCGAATGTCATTACCCACCGAATTGGTACTATCAGTGACTTTGAATATTCAATTAAAGTCTGATGAAGTAGTTCGGGAACGCCAATATCCTTTTTCGAAAAGTCAGCAACAAGAGTTATCGAACTTAATTGAACAATTATTAGAAAATGGTGTGATACAACCTTCTAAGTCTGAATATAGATCTCCGTGCTTCCTGGTGCGTAATAAAGATGGGTCACCTCGATTAGTAGTCAACTACTCTAAACTGAATAGGCTCATTTGTGGGGACGGCTTGCCATATCCTGATATAGAGGAATGCATTAGTTCGCTCGCTAAAGCTAAATATGTAAGCAAGATCGATGGAAAAAGCCTTTTTCCAGTTACAGTTGACTCACGATAGCCGTAAGCTCACAGCATTCGCCGTACAGGATAAATTATATGAATATTTGCGAATCCCCATGGGTTTCTGTTTGGAGTGCAAGCACTTATGAGGGCCTTGGATGATATCCTGGGAGACCTACGTGGGCGCGGGGTAGAATACTATGCAGATGACATTGTGATCTTTGGTTCTACAATCCAAGAACATAATCGGTTATTAGAAGAAGTCTTATCGCGTTTTCGAAAAGGGACTTAACCATCTCACCAGATAAATGTTTACTTTTGAGAAGTAGTATTGAATTTTTGGGGTTTCTTATTAAAGATGGTGAGATATCTATGTTGCCAGATAGGTTGCAAGCCATACAGGATCTCCGTCCGCCTGTAAATCGCCGGGGGTTGTGTAAAATGTTAGGATTTTTAAATTTCTACGCTAAATTCTGCGATAATTATGCATGTATCGTAGAACCGGTGAATCGATTAAGATCTCCGCAGGCGAAGTTTGAGTGGGGTCCGTTACAGGATGCGAGTCTTGCGCAAATAAAAGAGGCTTTTGCTGAAAAAAATATTTTGCGAATTCCAGACATGAGTGAGCGCATTTACTTGCATACCGATGCAACTTTACGTTGCCAAGCGGCTATTTTGTCACAAAAGAATGACCAAGGTTTATTGCATCCTGTTTGGTTCTACAGTAAAACCTTGAAACCAGCTGATTTTAATCGCACTATTTTTCAACTTGAACTTCTTGCTATATATAATGCGGTAATGAGATTTCGCCCGTTTTTGTGTTCGGAGTTTACTATTTTCACGGATAATAGTGCCTTGGTTAATATGCTGCGAAACCCTAAGAACTTAGGAAGATATGCCAACATTGTGCAGAACTTATTTGAGTTCAGATTTAAAATAGTGCATGTCTCATCTTATAAGAACTATCAGGTAGATTTTCTTTCAAGGATTTATAAGATAAATCCGAATGATATTGATGTTGATCCTTGTCCTTTTAATGACTCAGAAAGATATATGTATAGTCTGTGGAATTTGCCGCTAGCACATGAGGACATTAAACAGTATCAGCAATCAGAGGCAGATACTAAGGATATTTATGAGATGGTAAAGAGCCATGGCGGAGAGCATCAACAATATAAGTTAATGAGAGAGACTTTATACATAAAAAACAAGGCCAAGGTGTCGCCTTATAAAATACTCGTCCCGCGTATATTGAGACCCTTACTACTAAGTTATTATCATACGTTATTGCCTAATGGCGGGCACTTAGGTTTGTTGAAGGTATACAAAAAGATTTGTAGATATTTTTCTTGGCCAAATATATTCAAGTATATATTGAAGTGCGGGACTTCGTTCGCTTGTGCCATGAGTGTTAATTGGTAAAGGCACGAAATACTCTTCCGCAAGGACAACTAATCTCGGAATATTGTAGGGAAATTAACGCCCATTATTACACAGACTTAGCGGGGCCGATGCCTTCTAGTGTCGGGTATCAGTATGTCCTTCTGTGCCTAGATAATGCGAATCGTTATCTACATTTAGTTCCGTTACGCAATGCTACTAGTAAGTTAGTAGTTAAGGCGTTATATAATATTTTCTGTAAATATGGATTTATTAGAGCTATTTCCACGGACCGGGGCCCTTGTTTTTCATCGGCCTACTTCAGACAATTTTTGTTTGGTAATGGGATAAAGCACATACGCTGTTCTCCGTATTTTCCAGGAGGGAACGCAGTTGAAAAATATGTGAGACTGGTTAAAACGAGTCTTCGGGTATATCTGGATGATAAGCAGGAGAAGTGGGTGCGTTTCCTGAATGAGCTCCAATTTTGTCTTAATGCTGCGGAACATGCGGAGCTTAAGTTTAGTCCATTTCGTCTGTTTTTCGGGAGAGAACCGGTGGATACGTTAATGGTAAAGTGGAGTATTACACCTGAGGATTTGGAGGGTCCTAATAATGCCCAAATATGGGAGCAAGCTTTCGTTAATATGGATAAAGCATGGAAAGCAAGGCGTCGGTTGTATAATAAGCGGATGCTTCCAGTCACGTTTGCTGTCGGAGACAGGGTGTTGGTTAAGTCTCAGTTAAAATCTTCTCTGAAAGATAACGTAACAAAGTCATTGATGCCACAATGGTGGGGGCCAATAACAGTAGTATCGAAACCTACTGCCAATACACTTCAATGTAAGACTGAAGATGGTACAATGGTTGTTACCCATACAAGTTTAGCAAAAATATATAGAGAACAAAGAAATGTTAATAACATCAGCGAAAATTGAAAAGCATAATGAGAATTGAGAGTACCGGTTTTGTGTGTATAGTCTGTTGTTATTGTTCACCTTCATAATCAATCAATCATCTACTAACACTTTTTTCCATCATCATTTCATTTCATCTTCATTGAAAAATGTGTAAGGTACTCCTCAATTCTGGTTAAGATGATATAATTTGCTTATTTTATTAAACATTGGTCAGTAATGAAAAATTTCTTTGAGTAAAATTTTTCATCTACGGAGGGGGATGTGTGACGACGTGGATCGTCACAAATATGTAATGTGGATTTGGGTGATATATATAAATAGGTCACTTATTATTATGGATTTATTAGGAAGTAGATGGCGCCATCTTTTATTTTTATGGAGACATACGACCTTATTCTCCCTTCGCCCCTTTCCATCCTACCTTTTTGGTCTCAAAACAGGTTGGCAGTGTATTATGAAAATATATTCGAAGATCTGGTACCAGCTGGTAATGTAAAATGACGAGGTCCTGGTGATATAAAATCCGGATTGTGATTGGTTGGTTTTGAACCCAGAATGGAAGCCATGGATCAACTGACGTAGATCGTCAGTTGGTCACTGTTCGAGGTACGTAGTGTTTGATCTTTATAATTTGTTAAATTAAATTATTGTTTTTGTGAAAAATGGTGAGAAATTTATCATTGGAAATTTCGTGAGTATGCTCAAATGTATCTTGAAAATACGATAATTACTTATGGATTGTCATATTTAGTCACGAGCAAGTGGAAAATATTGCTGATTGAAAATTTAGATAACTGAAAGACGAAAATTAGAGGTTGGTGTAGGCCATGTTGGAATGGCGATTTTTTTTATATATGTATGCTAGGCTGTATTTCTATCAGAAAGAGTAAGATTGTTTATTCTTATTATTACTATTAATATCCAACTGTTAATATTTTGTGTACTATTTATTTTTTATTTTATTATTATTATTTTTTTCTTTGTTATAATAAATTGTTTATCCTTGTTAAAATTGAAATAGTAGGCTTGTCATTGTTAAGTAACTTCCTTAAAAATTTAACAACTGAGAATTTTTGCTTGCAATTTCGTAAATTAAAGGTGAGAGTTATACATATACATAATCTGGGTGCGCTACGCGGCCTTTCAATACAGTACCGCTTTTTGTCCTCGCTTTTTTTTCAGGATTATTTCCCCGGTGGGCGGGTCTATATTTTGAAGGTTAGAAGTGTGCTGTTCTTTCATTCTTTTCAAGTACGGATTTTGGCCCGGGGTGGTCATTCTGAAAAGGAAGGGGAGATTAAGGGTGTTTTTCGTTACAAACTAAATAAAGGTTTGTTATCATATTTTACGTTTTATATAGTATAGAAATATTTTAGAGAATAATATTACAATTATAGATAATATTCTACGTTTTATAAATAATAATAAGAATTTAATGCATGAATGTTGTCGTTGCTTGTTCCTTCCATGGTTGCTTCTGAAGGGAGTTGAGAACCAGATCCTGAGACGAATATTCCAGCAGAAAAGGTGCCAGAGTGGGGAATGGCGGAAGCTTTATAATGAGGAATTACATAATTTATACCATTTAACAAAGAAAGTTTGGGATATAAAATCTAGGAGGCAGAGGTGGGCAGTTATGTAACTAGGATATAATAAAGTAGAATAACTTTCGGGATATAAGAAAGTAGAAAAGAAAGTAGTGTCCCCTCTGGATTCATGTAAAACTGATTTAAATGCAAAGTTCTCCATGGCTTAATGTGCATTGTACTAATTTTAGCGGCCCATATGGGTAAGTTTCATATTTATGAGCCTTCGTATACCCGGAATTCAATCATACACTAGTATGACGCTCGATCACAAAACTACTTTTAGTTTCTTTAGATGCAACTTAACATGAATATGGGCATATGCAAAACAAATTGGATCAAGTAATGCTTCTGAAACGTATTATCCACACCGGCCGCCATCTTTGATCCGCCATATTGGATTCAACTTTCCATTTTATAAATTAGAATATGTGCATATGACACATACAATTCACGTACAATATCCCGGGAAATTCATTGGTGGAGCTTGTACCTTTCGAAGTATTACATTTTATATCCCTCTAGGCTCTTCGTGAATCGACATTGGAGAGTAATATCAGTTACGGTTACGTTTTTGATGTTGACAAATCAAAAGAATTTGTAACTGGAAAAGTACTGTAGGGCCGAGAAAATCTCTACAACATTGGGGTCATATCTTAGAACATTTATGTGAGTGATTGTTATTACTTCCATGTTATACTATAACAAGGAAGTATTGTATCACGAACAAAATGCCTAATGTAAATCTAGATGTGTCCAGATTTTGGTGAAGATCTACCATATCCTATTTACGTCTGTATGTCTGTATGTATGTACGTTCAGAAAACATTTCATCAACAATAAATCACGTAAGAGATCCCGTATACATATGGGACACTGCACACATTTTTAATGGTTGAATTTGTGAAGTGTCTCACCTTTAACATGGAATATCTTGCAAATGCTACAACCTACCGTAAAACTCACTACACCAATGAATTTCCGAAAAAAAAAAGTTGTATGAATTTGTTGCATCACATGCAACTATTCCCATTTGAAAAACCGAAAGTTGAATCCAAGATGGCAGCTGGTGTGGATATTTCGTGTCAGAGAAGCAGTACTTGATCCAATTTCTTTTGCATATGACCACATTCATGCTCAGGTACATCTGAAGAAACTACAAGCGATTTTGTGACCAAGCGTTCTAGTAGTGTATGAATTCGGAATATATGAAGGCCCATAAATATGCAAATTACCCTATGGGCTGATAAAATTATTACAATACACTTTGGGTCGCTGAGAACTTTCCATTTAAATTAATTTTAGGCGAATCCAGAGGGGACACTTCGCGAATGAACCTTGTAAGATGGATCTCGAAGAAATATTAATGCAGAAATGGAAACAGGATCCACTTGGCTAAGGATAGAGGTCAGTGGAAAGTTTTTGTGAAGATGGCATGATGGTTCCAGAGTGCATAAAGTTAGTTAGTTATTTGTCTACATTAGCTATAAGTAATAAAGTAACTTTAACATTAATATAGCGAGCAAATAACAAGTACATCCAAGTTATAGGTATCATATCTTTTTTCGTATATGAGCTCACGTCAAGAATATTCAAAATACAAATTTAATTTTAAACAAGATCAATAAATACTTGCTACTCCATTGCTATACTACATTACTACTACATAATAAAGGTATGGCTATATGTGTTTCTTTGTATTTCCTATGTGTCCTGGCAAACTTGTCACACTGCCGAGAAAATACGTGGTTGTTGCAAGATAGAAACAAAACGAAAGAAGGTGTCGGTATCTACTATCAGTTGCTTGCTTATATTTCCGTTTATACTATCGTCGCAACTCTTTGACGCTGCTCAGTTGCTGTGTGTGAAAGTGCTGTAACTCCATATGATGACTCTTGAATTAAAGCAAAAATTAAATTTTATATTTGAGAAAGAAAACTAGAGAGATTATTTTGGCAAATTTCGTTCATGAATTCAATCCGTTAACATATACCGGTGACTTTATAGATGTTTATGTAAGTTTCCTGATTCGTTTATAGTGTTTTATTTTCTTTTTGACAAAGAGAGGTGTGAAATAATCACAAATTGTTAAACGTTTATCAACTTTGCTTTGGAGGGAGGGATCAGGGCGAACGACATAACACTGCTATAAGAAGCACAAAAATCTCCTTGTATACACTGTTGATTAACATAGCATTATTCGCGATATTATGTAGTACAAGGGTATTCATTGTGACATGGTAACGGATTCTGCTCAATTATTTGCGTATGAGCAAGTATTCAAATCCTTTGGTACCACAGCTTTGAGGCCAGTACAGAAGCTTAACAGAGAAGAAGCTCGCCGCCAAATTCAAAGACTTTTGTACCTTAAACAATAACAATGTTGAATCAGGTTGAAAGTAATGGATGAGACATAGATCATACACTTTAACCTTGAACCCAAAATCAATTTAAGGAATGGTTCTTGCTAAATGAAGTCCTCCTTTAAAAGTTCCCACAGTTTTTTCTTATCTGTGGGAATGTTAGTGCTTAATACATTATATTATGATAGAATTAGTGAACGTCCTAAGAAAGGAAAGGTCAATTAATGCGGAGTAAAATTTCAAAGTTTTATCTGACAGCAAATAGGTGGATAAAAGACAATCCGAAGGTTTCTTGGAACATAGGCCTAGTAAGCATCTAGTGTTTCAGTGCAACACGTAGATGAAATTAAATGCTGTTCATGTTGCATTGCTGGAGTTTCAATAACAGTAATATATTGAAAAAGCTAAAGTGTAACATACTTTGGATGAAAACTACTAAATAAAGGGAATAACTAATATTCTTGATATAAATACGAAACCATCCACGATTATTAAGTAGTAGATTGTAAAGACTATGTATAACCACAAAAACATATCTTACATTCAAATAGAACATTAATCTTTGTGTTATAACTTTCCTCACTTATGACCAAACAAAATTAAATAAACACATGAATAAAATTTGCATCCCAATTCATGGATATGAAAGAAATTAGGAATATTTACCATTTTAACATAAAATTAAAATTTTTGCTATTATTATTATTATTATTATTATTATTATTATTATTATTATTATTATTATTATTATTATTATTATTGTTATTATTATTATTATTGGTTACAATGTGAAAAAATAGAATTTTTTGGACGTTATTGTGAACAGTAATACAATCATTATCTTGTGCTAAATACATAATTTGCTTTGAGCAATACTGACATATTATTAATAGAATATTTACAATTTCGTAATTTGTGAATGAGGTTACATGATTTTTTCCCATAAGATTTCATCGTCCTCAAACTGGATTAAGCAATATTATTAGTTTTAAACAGCGAAAAAATGGAAATCAGAGACTTATACAAATATATAGAATTTGAATAAGCTTTTCATTGTGACTCTACCACGATTACAGGACTTTGTACGGTTAATAATATATAGAATAAATATATAAGTACGTCTTAAATTTTAATTTTACTTTAATTATACAATTTTGTACGAAGGAAAGTCATATATAAGTCGTTAGGTTAGATCAAATAAAACAAATTACATGAAGTTAAACAAATTGTAGTTTTCCGGAAAGGTGATAAAAAGAAAGGAAACGAATCATTGTCATGATATGTCCTTCGTTTGACTCTAATGATTCAGATCTTTTATTTTGCTGGAAGAAATGGTTACTGACGTACTGTGAACGTGACAAATTACACTGTTAACTAATATTTTATTTCTATTACTTTTATCCAACGGCAACAAATATGAATTTTATGTGATAAACTATTAAAATCGAAGAAATTTATAAAATAGAAAAGTTACACCCAAACTAAAATTTGAAGTACAGGTTGAATTGATTTGTTTTTCAGTTTGGCGTCTCTTTCGGCAACGAGGTTATATGAGACGTGATTTTGGAAGCAGAGGGGATTCTACTGAGACTGACAGGAACAAGACGAGTGGACAAGAAGCCAGCACGTCCTGCAGCACCAGTCCTAGAATTAGTGATGGCCAAATTACTGTATATGGGCTGAATATGTGCGGCGGTTGTATTTCATTCGTTCCCTGAATAAAAATTTAAAATGTATATGATTTTCCTTTCTCTTGTAACTCAATTCGTAACAGGAAGTGGGTATCTTCCTATCGTAATATACTGTATTTGAATCGAGATGTAACTTTTAATAGCAAACATATGTTCATTTTCTTTACCAAGGTCATTCCGCAACGTTACCTCTTGTAACTCGGGTACAAATTCGACTAGACACATGATAGAAGAAGCAAAGAGCAAGATTCGTAAAACGTGTGATTTTGGACACATTTTTCAAATTGTCACATCCGGGGGAGGAGGAAAATTGGTTCCAGTTACAATTCTTATTTTCCCTTGGGCCGCAAAAGTTATAAATTGGGCATCTGAGATTTAAGCAATATGTATCTAAGCTTAAACTTTATATATATATATATATATAGCCAAGCTCATCTTTCTAAGGGAAACATAGTAGTACAATGGTAGAATCCTCAAATCTGGTACAAGATGTTCTTAGTTCGATTTCAGGCCGCTAGAATATAAGGTGGGCATTTAAACAACATTCTATGGTTTTTCTCGGTGTTTTCCCGTTTCCCATCACATTCGCAATTCATCAGTTCTTTCCCAATAATTTAATCATGTGTCTGCCTTAGGAAAAAGAATTAACCGTGGGATGTTGATTAAAGAAAAACATAGTAGAACCGGAAACTTAGGACCCTGCGTGAGTATGTGTTTTGATTCTAACTTTACGCTTCGCGTTTACCACATAGACCTAAAGTTTTCAGTATAGCGGCCTCTAACCCTTGGAGTTTCTCCCTATCAAAAAGCATGTAAAATTTCGTCATGATTGTTTCTAGAACTACTGTACGTAGAACATTGTAATTTTGGATGAATGTTTCAATGACCAATCTGAAGAAAATGACTGGCCAGTTTTATAGATATCCCGATTAATTTTGCACTTGATTCTGATCAAATAAATTTGAAAACAACCCAATAACACTCACTGGCTGCTGCTCTCACGAACAACAACAATCGAATTGTTTTCTCTCTCCGGGGGCACGGTAGCGCAGAGGTAGAGCGTTCACCTCCGGAGCTTGGGAACCCTGGTTCGATCACAGCCCACACCAAGTGAACTTTGTGGTGGACAAACACCGTTGCGTGGGATTTCTCGGAGTTATCCCGTTTCCTCCCACTTTCTTCATTCCACCATTTCATTCATATCTCATCATCACCGTCGCCTTTAGCTTAACCGGCATATTCGTGGGACGTAAAGATTTCATTTATTTATTTTTTGATTTTCTCTCTCCCTTTCCTCGCCTTGTTCTGCTTATCTACACAAAATGCTCATCAGAAGTTTCTTTTCTTTACAGATTATTGAAGTACAATTACTCAGTTATTTTCTCTCTCGAATCTGAAAATAGATTTAGGCACATATAAAGTAACTTTTCTTACAGCACAATCATGACAGTCAACTGATTGATATAAAAACAAAACTGTCCCCTTACTAACATTCACATTCAGCGTTGCCAGACTCACAGCTCGGAATTATTCCAAAACCTGATCGAACTTATGCTAGATTCGGTCAAATTATGCTAGATCCTCATAATTACTAATTCAGGAGTTTAAAAAAACGAAGTTGAGATACGAGAACGTACCTTAAAATACACAGAGAGCAAGAATGCATGGATAGAACTCAATACTTCACGCACCAAAATTTTAACTCAACTAAATTAATGCAGTCGTTGCCAGACTCAATGGCGTATATATCGTATAAATGAATGCAAAGTTTTTGTTTACATATTTTGAAAGGAAATTACTTCGCAGCATAAGCGGAGTTGGGAATCGTCTGCTAGGGGGGGGGGCGGCGGCAGATTTTTGGTCGGTCTCGGAGCTGTCATTTCAGGAATAAATATGATCATGAAGTCAGAAATAAAGATGGTGAAGTTGTCAAAAAGTTGGGGGGAGAATGGCCCCCATAGCTCCGCCCATGCCTCGGAGTTAAAGGATTAGAAAACCCTGGGTGGAGCCACAAAAAAGCCCAAAGACGTTTCGAACTTACTTCGGAAAATAAGACTGCCTGTATGGTTTACCGACTGTATGAATCAATGGAAGAGGATACATTTCTGCCGTTCTTTTTCTTCCCACGACCAACTTCTTTCTCATCTCCAGGTTTTACGGCTTTTTGATAAACTTGCTGAAATTGTGCTAGATTTGGGCAGGATGCTAAAAGCAAGATGCTAGATGCTAGAGACATGCAAATTATGCTAGATCTAGCATAATTATGCTAGATCTGGCAACGCTGTTCACATTCCTTTTTAAAATACCAAACCTAAACTATTTGTAATATTCAGAATTTTACTTAAATAACAAAATATTGAATCAAACTCCTTCAGCTATTTATTATATACGCCAATATGTTATAATCTCTCATGTGAGATCCTTACCACCTATATATAGTTCTTTCTTAAATACGGAAAGTATAGTCTATCTGTTATGTGAGATCCTTACAACCTGTTGTAACATGTTAGTCTGTTAGTTACCAAAAAAGGGTTGTAAGATATTATATAAATTCATTCTATTTCGAGTCTTCGATAAACTAGTTTCGTTTGTCAAATTTTCAATGTAGCACCTCTAGTGGCAATTGTTGTTACTTCACCCAGCACTTGAGTTATTATCATCAGATGTGTGCTGGAAATGTACTCGGTAAAACCTTGCAATAGTAAGCTCTATCTATCGAAAATTGGTACATTAATCTATTAAAAAGTTGTGTGTATATTACAAGAGAATTCAATTTGACATTCTAAAGTGTGAACTGTTATTTACTTAATATTCTGGTGAGTTCTTTTAATAATCTCCTTAAATTTAAATCGAATTCATATATGCTCTAATAGAGACTTAAATGTTTCATTAAATGGGATATAGACAGTTTGTTTTAACCATACTTATATCTTCCTGTATTCGATATATGTATATATATTTGAAAATTCGGTACAATTATCCAAATCTTTTTAGGTTGTCGTGGAAGATTGGGATTTATTGGGAAGAAGTTGAGATTTATTGGGACTGATTTCACTTGCATTTGATTTAACGTGTCCAATTAGTAGCATGGAGTTTAATGATTTGTAAAGAAATTTGTAATGTCGATTGATTTTGTTATAAAGAGAGCTTCCTAAATCATTGGCTTATTACTTAACGAAACTAATATTAAAATCCTTGACTTATTTATGTTTTTTTCCGATTGGCCTAATTTTTAGGGAAGATTACTTCGTATTTATAATTAAGCTGAACATATGGTGGTTCTTAGGATTTCTGGCAACTATACTTAATTTGAAAATATATATATTCTTTCTCAAATGTGGCGGGTCTTCACCGGTACCGAGTAACGAGCTCCTATTTAAATAGCAACGTTACATATACACAGTTCTTTCTTAAATACGGAAAGTATAGACCATCTGTTATGTGAGATCCTTACCACCTATATACAGTTCTTTCTTAAATACCGAAAGTATACGTACATCTGTTATGTGAGATCCTTACCACCTACATACAGTTGTTTCTTAAATGCGGAAAGTATAGTCCATCTGTTATGTGAGGTCCTTACCACATATATATTGTTCTTTCTTAAATACGGAAAATTATACGTCCATCTGTTATGTGAGGTCCTTACCACATATATATTGTTCTTTCTTAAATAAGGAAAGTATACGTCCATCTGTTACGTGAGATCCATAACACCTATATACAGTTCTTTCTTAAATACGGAAAGTATACATCCATCTGTTATGTGAGATCCTTACCACCTACATACAGTTGTTTCTTAAATGCGGAAAGTATAGTCCATCCGTTATGTGAGGTCTTTACCACATATATATTGTTCTTTCTTAAATACGGAAAGTATACGTCCATCTGTTATGTGAGGTCCTTACCACATATATATTGTTCTTTCTTAAATACGGAAAGTATACGTCCATCTGTTATGTGAGATCCATACCACCTATATACAGTTTTTTTCTTAAATACGGAAAGTATACGTCCATCTGTTATGTGAGATCCTTACCACCTATATACAGTTCTTTCTCAAATACGGAAAGTATCCGTCCATCTGTTATGTGAGATCCATACCACCTATATAAAGTTCTTTCATAAATACGGAAAGTATCCGTCCATCTGTTATGTGAGATCCTTACCACCTATATACAGTTCTTTCTCAAATACGGAAAGTATACGTCCATCTCTTATGTGAGATCCATACCACCTATATACAGTTCTTTCTTAAATACGGAAAGCATAGTCCTTCTGTTATGCAAGATCCTTACCACCTATATAAAGTTCTTTCATAAACACAGAAAGTATACGTCCATCTGTTATGTGAGATCCTTACCACCTATATACAGTTCTTTCTCAAATACGAAAAGTATACGTCCATCTGTTATGTGAGATCCATACCACCTATATACAGTTTTTTCTTAAATACGGAAAGCATAGTCCATCTGTTATGTGAGGTCCTTACCACATATATATTGTCCTTTCTTAAACACGGAAAGTATAAGTCCATCTGTTATGTGAGGTCCTTACCACATATATATTGTTCTTTCTTAAATACGGAAAGTATACGTCCATCTGTTATGTGAGATCCATACCACCTATATACAGTTTTTTCTTAAATACGGAAAGTATACGTCCATCTGTTATGTGAGATCCTTACCACCTATATACTGTTCTTTCTCAAATACGGAAAGTATACGTCCATCTGTTATGTGAGATCCATACCACCTGTATACAGTTTTTTCTTAAATACGGAAAGTATAGTCCATTTGTTATGTGAGATCCTTACCACCTATATAAAGTTCTTTCATAAAAACGGAAAGTATCCGTCCATCTGTTATGTGAGATCCTTACCACCTATATACAGTTCTTTCTGAAATACGGAAAGTATACGTCCATCTGTCATGTGAGGTCCTTACCACATATATATTGTTCTTTCTTAAATGCGGAAAGTATACGTCCATCTGTTATGTGAGATCCTTACCACATATATATTGTTTTTTCTCAAATACGGAAAGTATACGTCCATCTGTTATGTGAGATCCATACCACCTATATACACTTTTTTTCTTAAATACGGGAAGTATAGTCCATCTGTTATGTGAGATCCTTACCATCTATATAAAGTTCTTTCATAAATACGGAAAGTATACGTCCATCTTTATGTGAGATCCTTACCACATATATACAGTTCTTTCTCAAATACGTAAAGTATACATCCATCTGTTATGTGAGGTCCTTACCACATATATATTGTTCTTTCTTAAATGCGGAAAGTATACGTCCATCTGTTATGCGAGGTCCTTACCACATATGTATTGTTCTTTCTTAAATACGGAAAGTATACGTCCATCTGTTATGTGAGATCCATACCACCTATATACAGTTTTTTCTTAAATACGGAGAGTATAGTCCATCTGTTATGTGAGATCCTTACCACCTATATAAAGTTCTTTCATAAATACGGAAAGTATACGTCCATCTCTTATGTGAGATCATTACCACCTATATACAGTTCTTTCTCAAATACGAAAAGTATACGTCCATCTGTTATGTGAGATCCATACCACCTGTATACAGTTTTTTCTTAAATACGGGGAGTATAGTCCATCTGTTATGTGAGATTCTTATCATCTATATAAAGTTCTTTCATAAATACGGAAAGTATACGTCCATCTGTTATGTGAGATCCTTACCACCTATATACAGTTCTTTCTCAAATACGGAAAGTATACGTCCATCTGTTATGTGAGGTCCTTACCACATATATATTGTTCTTTCTTAAATACGGAAAGTATACGTCCATCTGTTATGTGAGATCCTTACCACCTATATACAGTTCTTTCTGAAATACGGAAAGTATACGTCCATCTGTCATGTGAGGTCCTTACCACATATATATTGTTCTTTCTTAAATACGGAAAGTATACGTCCATCTGTTATGTGAGATCCATACCACCTATATACAGTTTTTTCTTAAATACGGAAAGCATAGTCCATCTGTTATGTGAGGTCCTTACCACATATATATTGTCCTTTCTTAAATACGGAAAGTATAAGTCCATCTGTTATGTGAGGTCCTTACCACATATATATTGTTCTTTCTTAAATACGGAAAGTATACGTCCATCTGTTGTGTGAGATCCATACCACCTATATACAGTTTTTTCTTAAATACGGAAAGTATACGTCCATCTGTTATGTGAGATCCTTACCACCTATATACTGTTCTTTCTCAAATACGGAAAGTATACGTCCATCTGTTATGTGAGATCCATACCACCTGTATACAGTTTTTTCTTAAATACGGAAAGTATAGTCCATCTGTTATGTGAAATCCTTACCACCTATATAAAGCTCTTTCTTAAATACGGAAAGTATACGTCCATCTGTTATGTGAGATCCTTACCACCTATATACAGTTCTTTCTGAAATACGGAAAGTATAAGTCCATCTGTCATGTGAGGTCCTTACCACATATATATTGTTCTTTCTTAAATACGGAAAGTATACGTCCATCTGTTAGGTGAGATCCATACCACCTATATACAGTTTTTTCTTAAATACGGAAAGCATAGTCCATCTGTTATGTGAGGTCCTTACCACATATATATTGTCCTTTCTTAAATACGGAAAGTATAAGTCCATCTGTTATGTGAGGTCCTTACCACATATATATTGTTCTTTCTTAAATACGGAAAGTATACGTCCATCTGTTATGTGAGATCCATACCACCTATATACAGTTTTTTCTTAAATACGGAAAGTATACGTCCATCTGTTATGTGAGATCCTTACCACCTATATACTGTTCTTTCTCAAATACGGAAAGTATACGTCCATCTGTTATGTGAGATCCATACCACCTCTATACAGTTTTTTCTTAAATACGGAAAGTATAGTCCATCTGTTATGTGAGATCCTTACCACCTATATAAAGTTCTTTCTCAAATACGGAAAGTATCCGTCCATCTGTTATGTGAGATCCTTACCACCTATATACAGTTCTTTCTGAAATACGGAAAGTATACGTCCATCTGTCATGTGAGGTCCTTACCACATATATATTTTTCTTTCTTAAATACGGAAAGTATACGTCCATCTGTTCTGTGAGATCCTTACCACCTATATACAGTTCTTTCTCAAATACGTAAAGTATACGTCCATCTGTTATGTGAGGTCCTTACCACATATATATTGTTCTTTCTTAAATGCGGAAAGTATACGTCCATCTGTTATGCGAGGTCCTTACCACATATATATTGTTCTTTTTTAAATACGGAAAGTATACGTCCATCTGTTATGTGAGATCCATACCACCTATATACAGTTTTTTTCTTAAATACGGAGAGTATAGTCCATCTGTTATGTGAGATCTTTACCACCTATATAAATTTCTTTCATAAATACGGAAAGTATACGTCCATCTCTTATGTGAGATCATTACCACCTATATACAGTTCTTTCTCAAATACGGAAAGTATACGTCCATCTGTTATGTGAGATCCATACCACCTGTATACAGTTTTTTCTTAAATACGGGGAGTATAGTCCATCTGTTATGTGAGATCCTTACCATCTATATAAAGTTTTTTCATAAATACGGAAAGTATACGTCCATCTGTTATGTGAGATCCTTACCACCTATATACAGTTCTTTCTCAAATACGGAAAGTATACGTCCATCTGTTATGTGAGGTCCTTACCACATATATATTGTTCTTTCTTAAATACGGAAAGTATACGTCCATCTGTTATGTGAGATCCTTACCACCTATATACAGTTCTTTCTCAAATACGGAAAGTATACGTCCGTCTGTTATGTGAGGTCCTTACCACCTATATATTGTTCTTTCTTAAATACGGAAAGTATACGTCCATCTGTTATGTGAGATCCTTACCACCTATATACAGTTCTTTCTCAAATACGGAAAGTATACGTCCATCTGTTATGTGAGGTCCTTACCACATATATATTGTTTTTTCTCAAATACGGAAAGTATACGTCCATCTGTTATGTGAGATCCATACCACCTATATACAGTTTTTTTCTTAAATACGGGAAGTATAGTCCATCTGTTACGTGAGATCCTTACCATCTATATAAAGTTTTTCATAAATACGGAAAGTATACGTCCATCTGTTATGTGAGATCCTTACCACCTATATACAGTTCTTTCTCAAATACGTAAAGTATACGTCCATCTGATATGTGAAGTCCTTACCACATATATATTGTTCTTTCTTAAATGCGGAAAGTATACGTCCATCTGTTATGCGAGGTCCTTACCACATATGTATTGTTCTTTCTTAAATACGGAAAGTATACGTCCATCTGTTATGTGAGATCCATACCACCTATATACAGTTTTTTCTTAAATACGGAGAGTATAGTCCATCTGTTATGTGAGATCCTTACCACCTATATAAAGTTCTTTCATAAATACGGAAAGTATACGTCCATCTCTTATGTGAGATCATTACCACCTATATACAGTTCTTTCTCAAATACGGAAAGTATACGTCCATCTGTTATGTGAGATCCATACCACCTGTATACAGTTTTTTCTTAAATACGGGGAGTATAGTCCATCTGTTATGTGAGATCCTTACCATCTATATAAAGTTCTTTCATAAATACGGAAAGTATACGTCCATCTGTTATGTGAGATCCTTACCACCTATATACAGTTCATTCTCAAATACGGAAAGTATACGTCCATCTGCTATGTGAGGTCCTTACCACATATATATTGTTCTTTCTTAAATACGGAAAGTATACGTCCATCTGTTATGTGAGATCCTTACCACCTATATACAGTTCTTTCTGAAATACGAAAAGTATACGTCCATCTGTCATGTGAGGTCCTTACCACATATATATTGTTCTTTCTTAAATACGGAAAGTATACGTCCATCTGTTATGTGAGATCCATACCACCTATATACAGTTTTTTCTTAAATACGGAAAGCATAGTCCATCTGCTATGTGAGGTCCTTACCACATATATATTGTCCTTTCTTAAATACGGAAAGTATAAGTCCATCTGTTATGTGAGGTCCTTACCACATATATATTGTTCTTTCTTAAATACGGAAAGTATACGTCCATCTGTTGTGTGAGATCCATACCACCTATATACAGTTCTTTCTTAAATACGGAAAGTATACGTCCATCTGTTATGTGAGATCCTTACCACCTATATACTGTTCTTTCTCAAATACGGAAAGTATACGTCCATCTGTTATGTGAGATCCATACCACCTGTATACAGTTTTTTCTTAAATACGGAAAGTATAGTCCATCTGTTATGTGAGATCCTTACCACCTATATAAAGTTCTTTCTTAAATACGGAAAGCATACGTCCGTCTGTTATGTGAGGTCCTTACCACCTATATACTGTTCTTTCTCAAATACGGAAAGTATACGTCCATCTGTTATGTGAGATCCATACCACCTGTATACAGTTTTTTCTTAAATACGGAAAGTATAGTCCATCTGTTATGTGAGATCCTTACCACCTATATAAAGTTCTTTCATAAATACGGAAAGTATACGTCCATCTCTTATGTGAGATCATTACCACCTATATACAGTTCTTTCTCAAATACGGAAAGTATACGTCCATCTGTTATGTGAGATCCATACCACCTGTATACAGTTTTTTCTTAAATACGGGGAGTATAGTCCATCTGTTATGTGAGATTCTTACCATCTATATAAAGTTCTTTCATAAATACGGAAAGTATACGTCCATCTGTTATGTGAGATCCTTACCACCTATATACAGTTCTTTCTCAAATACGGAAAGTATACGTCCATCTGTTATGTGAGGTCCTTACCACATATATATTGTTCTTTCTTAAATACGGAAAGTATACGTCCATCTGTTATGTGAGATCCTTACCACCTATATACAGTTCTTTCTGAAATACGGAAAGTATACGTCCATCTGTCATGTGAGGTCCTTACCACATATATATTGTTCTTTCTTAAATACGGAAAGTATACGTCCATCTGTTATGTGAGATCCATACCACCTATATACAGTTTTTTCTTAAATACGGAAAGCATAGTCCATCTGCTATGGGAGGTCCTTACCACATATATATTGTCCTTTCTTAAATACGGAAAGTATAAGTCCATCTGTTATGTGAGGTCCTTACCACATATATATTGTTCTTTCTTAAATACGGAAAGTATACGTCCATCTGTTGTGTGAGATCCATACCACCTATATACAGTTCTTTCTTAAATACGGAAAGTATACGTCCATCTGTTATGTGAGATCCTTACCACCTATATACTGTTCTTTCTCAAATACGGAAAGTATACGTCCATCTGTTATGTGAGATCCATACCACCTGTATACAGTTTTTTCTTAAATACGGAAAGTATAGTCCATCTGTTATGTGAGATCCTTACCACCTATATAAAGTTCTTTCTTAAATACGGAAAGTATACGTCCATCTGTTATGTGAGATCCTTACCACCTATATACAGTTTTTTCTGAAATACGGAAAGTATAAGTCCATCTGTCATGTGAGGCCCTTACCACATATATATTGTTCTTTCTTAAATACGGAAAGTATACGTCCATCTGTTATGTGAGATCCATACTACCTATATACAGTTTTTTCTTAAATACGGAAAGCATAGTCCATCTGTTATGTGAGGTCCTTACCACATATATATTGTCCTTTCTTAAATACGGAAAGTATAAGTCCATCTGTTATGTGAGGTCCTTACCACATATATATTGTTCTTTCTTAAATACGGAAAGTATACGTCCATCTGTTATGTGAGATCCATACCACCTATATACAGTTTTTTCTTAAATACGGAAAGTATACGTCCATCTGTTATGTGAGATCCTTACCACCTATATACTGTTCTTTCTCAAATACGGAAAGTATACGTCCATCTGTTATGTGAGATCCATACCACCTCTATACAGTTTTTTCTTAAATACGGAAAGTATAGTCCATCTGTTATGTGAGATCCTTACCACCTATATAAAGTTCTTTCTCAAATACGGAAAGTATCCGTCCATCTGTTATGTGAGATCCTTACCACCTATATACAGTTCTTTCTGAAATACGGAAAGTATACGTCCATCTGTCATGTGAGGTCCTTACCACATATATATTTTTCTTTCTTAAATACGGAAAGTATACGTCCATCTGTTCTGTGAGATCCTTACCACCTATATACAGTTCTTTCTCAAATACGTAAAGTATACGTCCATCTGTTATGTGAGGTCCTTACCACATATATATTGTTCTTTCTTAAATGCGGAAAGTATACGTCCATCTGTTATGCGAGGTCCTTACCACATATGTATTGTTCTTTCTTAAATACGGAAAGTATACGTCCATCTGTTATGTGAGATCCTTACCACCTATATACTGTTCTTTCTCAAATACGGAAAGTATACGTCCATCTGTTATGTGAGATCCATACCACCTATATAGAGTTTTTTCTTAAATACGGAAAGTATACTTCCATCTGTTATGTGAGATCCTTACCACCTATATACTGTTCTTTCTCAAATACGGAAAGTATACGTCCATCTGTTATGTGAGATCCATACCACCTGTATACAGTTTTTTCTTAAATACGGAAAGTATAGTCCATCTGTTATGTGAGATCCTTACCACCTATATACAGTTCTTTCTCAAATACGTAAAGTATACGTCCATCTGATATGTGAAGTCCTTACCACATATATATTGTTCTTTCTTAAATGCGGAAAGTATACGTCCATCTGTTATGTGAGATCCATACCACCTATATACAGTTTTTTCTTAAATACGGAGAGTATAGTCCATCTGTTATGTGAGATCCTTACCACCTATATAAAGTTCTTTCATAAATACGGAAAGTATACGTCCATCTCTTATGTGAGATCATTACCACCTATATACAGTTCTTTCTCAAATACGGAAAGTATACGTCCATCTGTTATGTGAGATCCATACCACCTGTATACAGTTTTTTCTTAAATACGGGGAGTATAGTCCATCTGTTATGTGAGGTCCTTACCACATATATATTGTCCTTTCTTAAATACGGAAAGTATAAGTCCATCTGTTATGTGAGGTCCTTACCACATATATATTGTTCTTTCTTAAATACGGAAAGTATACGTCCATCTGTTATGTGAGATCCATACCACCTATATACATTTTTTTCTTAAATACGGAAAGTATACGTCCATCTGTTATGTGAGATCCTTACCACCTATATACTGTTCTTTCTCAAATACGGAAAGTATACGTCCATCTGTTATGTGAGATCCATACCACCTCTATACAGTTTTTTCTTAAATACGGAAAGTATAGTCCATCTGTTATGTGAGATCCTTACCACCTATATAAAGTTCTTTCTCAAATACGGAAAGTATCCGTCCATCTGTTATGTGAGATCCTTACCACCTATATACAGTTCTTTCTGAAATACGGAAAGTATACGTCCATCTGTCATGTGAGGTCCTTACCACATATATATTTTTCTTTCTTAAATACGGAAAGTATACGTCCATCTGTTCTGTGAGATCCTTACCACCTATATACAGTTCTTTCTCAAATACGTAAAGTATACGTCCATCTGTTATGTGAGGTCCTTACCACATATATATTGTTCTTTCTTAAATGCGGAAAGTATACGTCCATCTGTTATGCGAGGTCCTTACCACATATGTATTGTTCTTTCTTAAATACGGAAAGTATACGTCCATCTGTTATGTGAGATCCTTACCACCTATATACTGTTCTTTCTCAAATACGGAAAGTATACGTCCATCTGTTATGTGAGATCCATACCACCTATATACAGTTTTTTCTTAAATACGGAAAGTATACGTCCATCTGTTATGTGAGATCCTTACCACCTATATACTGTTCTTTCTCAAATACGGAAAGTATACGTCCATCTGTTATGTGAGATCCATACCACCTGTATACAGTTTTTTCTTAAATACGGAAAGTATAGTCCATCTGTTATGTGAGATATTTACCACCTATATAAAGTTCTTTCATAAATACGGAAAGTATCCGTCCATCTGTTATGTGAGATCCTTACCACCTATATACAGTTCTTTCTGAAATACGGAAATTATACGTCCATCTGTCATGTGAGGTCCTTACCACATATATATTGTTCTTTCTTAAATACGGAAAGTATACGTCCATCTGTTATGTGAGATCATTACCACCTATATACAGTTCTTTCTCAAATACGGAAAGTATACGTCCATCTGTTATGTGAGGTCCTTACCACATATATATTGTTTTTTCTCAAATACGGAAAGTATACGTCCATCTGTTATGTGAGATCCATACCACCTATATACAGTTTTTTTCTTAAATACGGGAAGTATAGTCCATCTGTTACGTGAGATCCTTACCATCTATATAAAGTTTTTCATAAATACGGAAAGTATACGTCCATCTGTTATGTGAGATCCTTATCACCTATATACAGTTCTTTCTCAAATACGTAAAGTATACGTCCATCTGATATGTGAAGTCCTTACCACATATATATTGTTCTTTCTTAAATGCGGAAAGTATACGTCCATCTGTTATGCGAGGTCCTTACCACATATGTATTGTTCTTTCTTAAATACGGAAAGTATACGTCCATCTGTTATGTGAGATCCATACCACCTATATACAGTTTTTTCTTAAATACGGAGAGTATAGTCCATCTGTTATGTGAGATCCTTACCACCTATATAAAGTTCTTTCATAAATACGGAAAGTATACGTCCATCTCTTATGTGAGATCATTACCATCTATATACAGTTCTTTCTCAAATACGGAAAGTATACGTCCATCTGTTATGTGAGATCCATACCACCTGTATACAGTTTTTTCTTAAATACGGGGAGTATAGACCATCTGTTATGTGAGATCCTTACCATCTATATAAAGTTCTTTCATAAATACGGAAAGTATACGTCCATCTTTTATGTGAGATCCTTACCACCTATATACAGTTCTCTCTCAAATACGGAAAGTATACGTCCATCTGTTATGTGAGGTCCTTACCACATATATATTGTTCTTTCTTAAATACGGAAAGTATACGTCCATCTGTTATGTGAGATCCTTACCACCTATATACAGTTCTTTCTCAAATACGGAAAGCATACGTCCGTCTGTTATGTGAGGTCCTTACCACCTATATATATTGTTCTTTCTCAAATAC
>NW_027656974.1:0-48920 GCF_964235325.1 Thermobia domestica | reverse complement strand
GGTACTATCTTCATTTTTTAAAATTTTTTGTTATAATGTGTAGATTTTCTTACCATTTTATCATGTTTGCAATTCTTAGGTAGTATATTTGGTTGTTGTATGGGAAACATATACAGGGTGATGCAAAATTCAAACCCATAGTATAAAAATTTTATTTGTTTTTCAAAAAATGAAGAAAGTGCGCCAATTAGCGAATGCGCTGTATGTAGTTCTGACGGTACATGTCCTTGTTCCTCGGTTGTCATTGGTCAGCCATATTGTTAAGAGGCAATGAGACATATCATGGAATAAAATCGTTTATATAGTGTAAAATGAATAAAACAGTACCAAACATGATATGCACAAGATAACTTTTCTTCTACTGTAGGGGGCGCTGCTTGCAGTCAGAATATGAAGAGGGTACAGCTCTTCAATTTGAGCTTTATTTCATTAAAATATATTCAGAAGTTTCGGAGATATAGCCTTAAATATACAGTAGTTAGGAAGAATGCACAACAATATAATATATATAAAAATGACATATGTTATGTTGTTGAGATGTTGCCTAACAACATATATATACCAATTAGTTGAGTTTAGAAGAAAAGTGAAGAAATTCGTGTTTGAAGACATACTTTTTCTACTTAGGATGAGTGTCACGTGGTCTCATCAATTCTGCAAGGGTTATATTGCTTCATGTATAACAACAGGTACTATCTTCATTTTTTAAAATTATTTGTTGCAATGTGTAGATTTTCTTACCATTTTATCATGTTTGCAATTCTTAGGTAGTATATTTGGTTCTTGTATGGAAAACATATACAGGGTGATGCAAAATTCAAACCCATAGTATAAAAATTTTATTTGTTTTTCAAAAAATGAAGAAAGTGCGCCAATTAGCGAATGCGCTGTATGTAGTTCTGAACGGTACATGTCCTTGTTCCTCGGTTGTCATTGGTCAGCCATATTGTTAAGAGGCAATGAGACATATCATGGAATGAAATCGTTTATATAGTGTAAAATGAATAAAACAGTACCAAACATGATATGCACAAGATAATTTTCCTTCTACAGTAGGGGGCGCTGCTTGCAGTCAGAATATGAAGAGGGTACAGCTCTTCAATTTGAGCTTTATTTAATTAAAATATATTCAGAAGTTTCAGAGATATAGCCTTAAATATACAGTAGTTAGGAAGAATGCACAACAATATAATATATAAAAAAATGACATATGTTATATTGTTGAAATGTTGCCTGACAACATATATATACCAATTAGTTGAGTTTAGAAGAAAAGTGAAGAAATTCGTGTTTGAAGACATACTTTTTCTACTTAGGATGAGTGTCACTTGGTCTCATCAATTCTGCAAGGGTTATATTGCTTCATGTATAACAACAGGTACTATCTTCATTTTTTAAAATTTTTTGTTATAATGTGTAGATTTTCTTACCATTTTATCATGTTTGCAATTCTTAGGTAGTATATTTGGTTGTTGTATGGAAAACATATACAGGGTGATGCAAAATTCAAACCCATAGTATAAAAATTTTATTTGTTTTTCAAAAAATGAAGAAAGTGCGCCAATTAGCGAATGCGCTGTATGTAGTTCTGAACGGTACATGTCCTTGTTCCTCGGTTGTCATTGGTCAGCCATATTGTTAAGAGGCAATGAGACATATCATGGAATAAAATCGTTTATATAGTGTAAAATGAATAAAACATTACCAAACATGATATGCACAAGATAACTTTTCTTCTACTGTAGGGGGCGCTGCTTGCAGTCAGAATATGAAGAGGGTACAGCTCTTCAATTTGAGCTTTATTTCATTAAAATATATTCAGAAGTTTCGGAGATATAGCCTTAAATATACAGTAGTTAGGAAGAATGCACAACAATATAATATATATAAAAATGACATATGTTATGTTGTTGAGATGTTGCCTAACAACATATATATACCAATTAGTTGAGTTTAGAAGAAAAGTGAAGAAATTCGTGTTTGAAGACATACTTTTTCTACTTAGGATGAGTGTCACGTGGTCTCATCAATTCTGCAAGGGTTATATTGCTTCATGTATAACAACAGGTACTATCTTCATTTTTTAAAATTATTTGTTGCAATGTGTAGAT
The DNA here is from genome assembly GCF_964235325.1 of Thermobia domestica. Classification (NCBI taxonomy): domain Eukaryota; kingdom Metazoa; phylum Arthropoda; class Insecta; order Zygentoma; family Lepismatidae; genus Thermobia; species Thermobia domestica. The sequence goes on along the minus strand of NW_027656974.1, from coordinate 46,809 downwards.
TTTCTTACCATTTTATCATGTTTGCAATTCTTAGGTAGTATATTTGGTTCTTGTATGGAAAACATATACAGGGTGATGCAAAATTCAAACCCATAGTATAAAAATTTTATTTGTTTTTCAAAAAATGAAGAAAGTGCGCCAATTAGCGAATGCGCTGTATGTAGTTCTGAACGGTACATGTCCTTGTTCCTCGGATGTCATTGGTCAGCCATATTGTTAAGAGGCAATGAGACATATCATGGAATGAAATCGTTTATATAGTGTAAAATGAATAAAACAGTACCAAACATGATATGCACAAGATAATTTTCCTTCTACAGTAGGGGGCGCTGCTTGCAGTCAGAATATGAAGAGGGTACAGCTCTTCAATTTGAGCTTTATTTAATTAAAATATATTCAGAAGTTTCAGAGATATAGCCTTAAATATACAGTAGTTAGGAAGAATGCACAACAATATAATATATAAAAAAATGACATATGTTATATTGTTGAAATGTTGCCTGACAACATATATATACCAATTAGTTGAGTTTAGAAGAAAAGTGAAGAAATTCGTGTTTGAAGACATACTTTTTCTACTTAGGATGAGTGTCACGTGGTCTCATCAATTCTGCAAGGGTTATATTGCTTCATGTATAACAACAGGTACTATCTTCATTTTTTAAAATTTTTTGTTATAATGTGTAGATTTTCTTACCATTTTATCATGTTTGCAATTCTTAGGTAGTATATTTGGTTGTTGTATGGGAAACATATACAGGGTGATGCAAAATTCAAACCCATAGTATAAAAATTTTATTTGTTTTTCAAAAAATGAAGAAAGTGCGCCAATTAGCGAATGCGCTGTATGTAGTTCTGAACGGTACATGTCCTTGTTCCTCGGTTGTCATTGGTCAGCCATATTGTTAAGAGGCAATGAGACATATCATGGAATAAAATCGTTTATATAGTGTAAAATGAATAAAACAGTACCAAACATGATATGCACAAGATAACTTTTCTTCTACTGTAGGGGGCGCTGCTTGCAGTCAGAATATGAAGAGGGTACAGCTCTTCAATTTGAGCTTTATTTCATTAAAATATATTCAGAAGTTTCGGAGATATAGCCTTAAATATACAGTAGTTAGGAAGAATGCACAACAATATAATATATATAAAAATGACATATGTTATGTTGTTGAGATGTTGCCTAACAACATATATATACCAATTAGTTGAGTTTAGAAGAAAAGTGAAGAAATTCGTGTTTGAAGACATACTTTTTCTACTTAGGATGAGTGTCACGTGGTCTCATCAATTCTGCAAGGGTTATATTGCTTCATGTATAACAACAGGTACTATCTTCATTTTTAAAATTATTTGTTGCAATGTGTAGATTTTCTTACCATTTTATCATGTTTGCAATTCTTAGGTAGTATATTTGGTTCTTGTATGGAAAACATATACAGGGTGATGCAAAATTCAAACCCATAGTATAAAAATTTTATTTGTTTTTCAAAAAATGAAGAAAGTGCGCCAATTAGCGAATGCGCTGTATGTAGTTCTGAACGGTACATGTCCTTGTTCCTCGGTTGTCATTGGTCAGCCATATTGTTAAGAGGCAATGAGACATATCATGGAATGAAATCGTTTATATAGTGTAAAATGAATAAAACAGTACCAAACATGATATGCACAAGATAATTTTCCTTCTACAGTAGGGGGCGCTGCTTGCAGTCAGAATATGAAGAGGGTACAGCTCTTCAATTTGAGCTTTATTTAATTAAAATATATTCAGAAGTTTCAGAGATATAGCCTTAAATATACAGTAGTTAGGAAGAATGCACAACAATATAATATATAAAAAAATGACATATGTTATATTGTTGAAATGTTGCCTGACAACATATATATACCAATTAGTTGAGTTTAGAAGAAAAGTGAAGAAATTCGTGTTTGAAGACATACTTTTTCTACTTAGGATGAGTGTCACGTGGTCTCATCAATTCTGCAAGGGTTATATTGCTTCATGTATAACAACAGGTACTATCTTCATTTTTTAAAATTTTTGTTATAATGTGTAGATTTTCTTACCATTTTATCATGTTTGCAATTCTTAGGTAGTATATTTGGTTGTTGTATGGGAAACATATAGGGTGATGCAAAATTCAAACCCATAGTATAAAAATTTTATTTGTTTTTCAAAAAATGAAGAAAGTGCGCCAATTAGCGAATGCGCTGTATGTAGTTCTGAACGGTACATGTCCTTGTTCCTCGGTTGTCATTGGTCAGCCATATTGTTAAGAGGCAATGAGACATATCATGGAATAAAATCGTTTATATAGTGTAAAATGAATAAAACAGTACCAAACATGATATGCACAAGATAACTTTTCTTCTACTGTAGGGGGCGCTGCTTGCAGTCAGAATATGAAGAGGGTACAGCTCTTCAATTTGAGCTTTATTTCATTAAAATATATTCAGAAGTTTCGGAGATATAGCCTTAAATATACAGTAGTTAGGAAGAATGCACAACAATATAATATATATAAAAATGACATATGTTATGTTGTTGAGATGTTGCCTAACAACATATATATACCAATTAGTTGAGTTTAGAAGAAAAGTGAAGAAATTCGTGTTTGAAGACATACTTTTTCTACTTAGGATGAGTGTCACGTGGTCTCATCAATTCTGCAAGGGTTATATTGCTTCATGTATAACAACAGGTACTATCTTCATTTTTTAAAATTATTTGTTGCAATGTGTAGATTTTCTTACCATTTTATCATGTTTGCAATTCTTAGGTAGTATATTTGGTTCTTGTATGGAAAACATATACAGGGTGATGCAAAATTCAAACCCATAGTATAAAAATTTTATTTGTTTTTCAAAAAATGAAGAAAGTGCGCCAATTAGCGAATGCGCTGTATGTAGTTCTGAACGGTACATGTCCTTGTTCCTCGGTTGTCATTGGTCAGCCATATTGTTAAGAGGCAATGAGACATATCATGGAATGAAATCGTTTATATAGTGTAAAATGAATAAAACAGTACCAAACATGATATGCACAAGATAATTTTCCTTCTACAGTAGGGGGCGCTGCTTGCAGTCAGAATATGAAGAGGGTACAGCTCTTCAATTTGAGCTTTATTTAATTAAAATATATTCAGAAGTTTCAGAGATATAGCCTTAAATATACAGTAGTTAGGAAGAATGCACAACAATATAATATATAAAAAAATGACATATGTTATATTGTTGAAATGTTGCCTGACAACATATATATACCAATTAGTTGAGTTTAGAAGAAAAGTGAAGAAATTCGTGTTTGAAGACATACTTTTTCTACTTAGGATGAGTGTCACGTGGTCTCATCAATTCTGCAAGGGTTATATTGCTTCATGTATAACAACAGGTACTATCTTCATTTTTTAAAATTTTTTGTTATAATGTGTAGATTTTCTTACCATTTTATCATGTTTGCAATTCTTAGGTAGTATATTTGGTTGTTGTATGGGAAACATATACAGGGTGATGCAAAATTCAAACCCATAGTATAAAAATTTTATTTGTTTTTCAAAAAATGAAGAAAGTGCGCCAATTAGCGAATGCGCTGTATGTAGTTCTGAACGGTACATGTCCTTGTTCCTCGGTTGTCATTGGTCAGCCATATTGTTAAGAGGCAATGAGACATATCATGGAATAAAATCGTTTATATAGTGTAAAATGAATAAAACAGTACCAAACATGATATGCACAAGATAACTTTTCTTCTACTGTAGGGGGCGCTGCTTGCAGTCAGAATATGAAGAGGGTACAGCTCTTCAATTTGAGCTTTATTTCATTAAAATATATTCAGAAGTTTCGGAGATATAGCCTTAAATATACAGTAGTTAGGAAGAATGCACAACAATATAATATATATAAAAATGACATATGTTATGTTGTTGAGATGTTGCCTAACAACATATATATACCAATTAGTTGAGTTTAGAAGAAAAGTGAAGAAATTCGTGTTTGAAGACATACTTTTTCTACTTAGGATGAGTGTCACGTGGTCTCATCAATTCTGCAAGGGTTATATTGCTTCATGTATAACAACAGGTACTATCTTCATTTTTTAAAATTATTTGTTGCAATGTGTAGATTTTCTTACCATTTTATCATGTTTGCAATTCTTAGGTAGTATATTTGGTTCTTGTATGGAAAACATATACAGGGTGATGCAAAATTCAAACCCATAGTATAAAAATTTTATTTGTTTTTCAAAAAATGAAGAAAGTGCGCCAATTAGCGAATGCGCTGTATGTAGTTCTGAACGGTACATGTCCTTGTTCCTCGGTTGTCATTGGTCAGCCATATTGTTAAGAGGCAATGAGACATATCATGGAATGAAATCGTTTATATAGTGTAAAATGAATAAAACAGTACCAAACATGATATGCACAAGATAATTTTCCTTCTACAGTAGGGGGCGCTGCTTGCAGTCAGAATATGAAGAGGGTACAGCTCTTCAATTTGAGCTTTATTTAATTAAAATATATTCAGAAGTTTCAGAGATATAGCCTTAAATATACAGTAGTTAGGAAGAATGCACAACAATATAATATATAAAAAAATGACATATGTTATATTGTTGAAATGTTGCCTGACAACATATATATACCAATTAGTTGAGTTTAGAAGAAAAGTGAAGAAATTCGTGTTTGAAGACATACTTTTTCTACTTAGGATGAGTGTCACGTGGTCTCATCAATTCTGCAAGGGTTATATTGCTTCATGTATAACAACAGGTACTATCTTCATTTTTTAAAATTTTTTGTTATAATGTGTAGATTTTCTTACCATTTTATCATGTTTGCAATTCTTAGGTAGTATATTTGGTTGTTGTATGGGAAACATATACAGGGTGATGCAAAATTCAAACCCATAGTATAAAAATTTTATTTGTTTTTCAAAAAATGAAGAAAGTGCGCCAATTAGCGAATGCGCTGTATGTAGTTCTGAACGGTACATGTCCTTGTTCCTCGGTTGTCATTGGTCAGCCATATTGTTAAGAGGCAATGAGACATATCATGGAATAAAATCGTTTATATAGTGTAAAATGAATAAAACAGTACCAAACATGATATGCACAAGATAACTTTTCTTCTACTGTAGGGGGCGCTGCTTGCAGTCAGAATATGAAGAGGGTACAGCTCTTCAATTTGAGCTTTATTTCATTAAAATATATTCAGAAGTTTCGGAGATATAGCCTTAAATATACAGTAGTTAGGAAGAATGCACAACAATATAATATATATAAAAATGACATATGTTATGTTGTTGAGATGTTGCCTAACAACATATATATACCAATTAGTTGAGTTTAGAAGAAAAGTGAAGAAATTCGTGTTTGAAGACATACTTTTTCTACTTAGGATGAGTGTCACGTGGTCTCATCAATTCTGCAAGGGTTATATTGCTTCATGTATAACAACAGGTACTATCTTCATTTTTTAAAATTATTTGTTGCAATGTGTAGATTTTCTTACCATTTTATCATGTTTGCAATTCTTAGGTAGTATATTTGGTTCTTGTATGGAAAACATATACAGGGTGATGCAAAATTCAAACCCATAGTATAAAAATTTTATTTGTTTTTCAAAAAATGAAGAAAGTGCGCCAATTAGCGAATGCGCTGTATGTAGTTCTGAACGGTACATGTCCTTGTTCCTCGGTTGTCATTGGTCAGCCATATTGTTAAGAGGCAATGAGACATATCATGGAATGAAATCGTTTATATAGTGTAAAATGAATAAAACAGTACCAAACATGATATGCACAAGATAATTTTCCTTCTACAGTAGGGGGCGCTGCTTGCAGTCAGAATATGAAGAGGGTACAGCTCTTCAATTTGAGCTTTATTTAATTAAAATATATTCAGAAGTTTCAGAGATATAGCCTTAAATATACAGTAGTTAGGAAGAATGCACAACAATATAATATATAAAAAAATGACATATGTTATATTGTTGAAATGTTGCCTGACAACATATATATACCAATTAGTTGAGTTTAGAAGAAAAGTGAAGAAATTCGTGTTTGAAGACATACTTTTTCTACTTAGGATGAGTGTCACTTGGTCTCATCAATTCTGCAAGGGTTATATTGCTTCATGTATAACAACAGGTACTATCTTCATTTTTTAAAATTTTTTGTTATAATGTGTAGATTTTCTTACCATTTTATCATGTTTGCAATTCTTAGGTAGTATATTTGGTTGTTGTATGGAAAACATATACAGGGTGATGCAAAATTCAAACCCATAGTATAAAAATTTTATTTGTTTTTCAAAAAATGAAGAAAGTGCGCCAATTAGCGAATGCGCTGTATGTAGTTCTGAACGGTACATGTCCTTGTTCCTCGGTTGTCATTGGTCAGCCATATTGTTAAGAGGCAATGAGACATATCATGGAATAAAATCGTTTATATAGTGTAAAATGAATAAAACATTACCAAACATGATATGCACAAGATAACTTTTCTTCTACTGTAGGGGGCGCTGCTTGCAGTCAGAATATGAAGAGGGTACAGCTCTTCAATTTGAGCTTTATTTCATTAAAATATATTCAGAAGTTTCGGAGATATAGCCTTAAATATACAGTAGTTAGGAAGAATGCACAACAATATAATATATATAAAAATGACATATGTTATGTTGTTGAGATGTTGCCTAACAACATATATATACCAATTAGTTGAGTTTAGAAGAAAAGTGAAGAAATTCGTGTTTGAAGACATACTTTTTCTACTTAGGATGAGTGTCACGTGGTCTCATCAATTCTGCAAGGGTTATATTGCTTCATGTATAACAACAGGTACTATCTTCATTTTTTAAAATTATTTGTTGCAATGTGTAGATTTTCTTACCATTTTATCATGTTTGCAATTCTTAGGTAGTATATTTGGTTCTTGTATGGAAAACATATACAGGGTGATGCAAAATTCAAACCCATAGTATAAAAATTTTATTTGTTTTTCAAAAAATGAAGAAAGTGCGCCAATTAGCGAATGCGCTGTATGTAGTTCTGAACGGTACATGTCCTTGTTCCTCGGATGTCATTGGTCAGCCATATTGTTAAGAGGCAATGAGACATATCATGGAATGAAATCGTTTATATAGTGTAAAATGAATAAAACAGTACCAAACATGATATGCACAAGATAATTTTCCTTCTACAGTAGGGGGCGCTGCTTGCAGTCAGAATATGAAGAGGGTACAGCTCTTCAATTTGAGCTTTATTTAATTAAAATATATTCAGAAGTTTCAGAGATATAGCCTTAAATATACAGTAGTTAGGAAGAATGCACAACAATATAATATATAAAAAAATGACATATGTTATATTGTTGAAATGTTGCCTGACAACATATATATACCAATTAGTTGAGTTTAGAAGAAAAGTGAAGAAATTCGTGTTTGAAGACATACTTTTTCTACTTAGGATGAGTGTCACGTGGTCTCATCAATTCTGCAAGGGTTATATTGCTTCATGTATAACAACAGGTACTATCTTCATTTTTTAAAATTTTTTGTTATAATGTGTAGATTTTCTTACCATTTTATCATGTTTGCAATTCTTAGGTAGTATATTTGGTTGTTGTATGGGAAACATATACAGGGTGATGCAAAATTCAAACCCATAGTATAAAAATTTTATTTGTTTTTCAAAAAATGAAGAAAGTGCGCCAATTAGCGAATGCGCTGTATGTAGTTCTGAACGGTACATGTCCTTGTTCCTCGGTTGTCATTGGTCAGCCATATTGTTAAGAGGCAATGAGACATATCATGGAATAAAATCGTTTATATAGTGTAAAATGAATAAAACAGTACCAAACATGATATGCACAAGATAACTTTTCTTCTACTGTAGGGGGCGCTGCTTGCAGTCAGAATATGAAGAGGGTACAGCTCTTCAATTTGAGCTTTATTTCATTAAAATATATTCAGAAGTTTCGGAGATATAGCCTTAAATATACAGTAGTTAGGAAGAATGCACAACAATATAATATATATAAAAATGACATATGTTATGTTGTTGAGATGTTGCCTAACAACATATATATACCAATTAGTTGAGTTTAGAAGAAAAGTGAAGAAATTCGTGTTTGAAGACATACTTTTTCTACTTAGGATGAGTGTCACGTGGTCTCATCAATTCTGCAAGGGTTATATTGCTTCATGTATAACAACAGGTACTATCTTCATTTTTTAAAATTATTTGTTGCAATGTGTAGATTTTCTTACCATTTTATCATGTTTGCAATTCTTAGGTAGTATATTTGGTTCTTGTATGGAAAACATATACAGGGTGATGCAAAATTCAAACCCATAGTATAAAAATTTTATTTGTTTTTCAAAAAATGAAGAAAGTGCGCCAATTAGCGAATGCGCTGTATGTAGTTCTGAACGGTACATGTCCTTGTTCCTCGGTTGTCATTGGTCAGCCATATTGTTAAGAGGCAATGAGACATATCATGGAATGAAATCGTTTATATAGTGTAAAATGAATAAAACAGTACCAAACATGATATGCACAAGATAATTTTCCTTCTACAGTAGGGGGCGCTGCTTGCAGTCAGAATATGAAGAGGGTACAGCTCTTCAATTTGAGCTTTATTTAATTAAAATATATTCAGAAGTTTCAGAGATATAGCCTTAAATATACAGTAGTTAGGAAGAATGCACAACAATATAATATATAAAAAAATGACATATGTTATATTGTTGAAATGTTGCCTGACAACATATATATACCAATTAGTTGAGTTTAGAAGAAAAGTGAAGAAATTCGTGTTTGAAGACATACTTTTTCTACTTAGGATGAGTGTCACTTGGTCTCATCAATTCTGCAAGGGTTATATTGCTTCATGTATAACAACAGGTACTATCTTCATTTTTTAAAATTTTTTGTTATAATGTGTAGATTTTCTTACCATTTTATCATGTTTGCAATTCTTAGGTAGTATATTTGGTTGTTGTATGGAAAACATATACAGGGTGATGCAAAATTCAAACCCATAGTATAAAAATTTTATTTGTTTTTCAAAAAATGAAGAAAGTGCGCCAATTAGCGAATGCGCTGTATGTAGTTCAGAACGGTACATGTCCTTGTTCCTCGGTTGTCATTGGTCAGCCATATTGTTAAGAGGCAATGAGACATATCATGGAATAAAATCGTTTATATAGTGTAAAATGAATAAAACAGTACCAAACATGATATGCACAAGATAACTTTTCTTCTACTGTAGGGGGCGCTGCTTGCAGTCAGAATATGAAGAGGGTACAGCTCTTCAATTTGAGCTTTATTTCATTAAAATATATTCACAAGTTTCGGAGATATAGCCTTAAATATACAGTAGTTAGGAAGAATGCACAACAATATAATATATATAAAAATGACATATGTTATGTTGTTGAGATGTTGCCTAACAACATATATATACCAATTAGTTGAGTTTAGAAGAAAAGTGAAGAAATTCGTGTTTGAAGACATACTTTTTCTACTTAGGATGAGTGTCACGTGGTCTCATCAATTCTGCAAGGGTTATATTGCTTCATGTATAACAACAGGTACTATCTTCATTTTTTAAAATTATTTGTTGCAATGTGTAGATTTTCTTACCATTTTATCATGTTTGCAATTCTTAGGTAGTATATTTGGTTCTTGTATGGAAAACATATACAGGGTGATGCAAAATTCAAACCCATAGTATAAAAATTTTATTTGTTTTTCAAAAAATGAAGAAAGTGCGCCAATTAGCGAATGCGCTGTATGTAGTTCTGAACGGTACATGTCCTTGTTCCTCGGTTGTCATTGGTCAGCCATATTGTTAAGAGGCAATGAGACATATCATGGAATGAAACCGTTTATATAGTGTAAAATGAATAAAACAGTACCAAACATGATATGCACAAGATAATTTTCCTTCTACAGTAGGGGGCGCTGCTTGCAGTCAGAATATGAAGAGGGTACAGCTCTTCAATTTGAGCTTTATTTAATTAAAATATATTCAGAAGTTTCAGAGATATAGCCTTAAATATACAGTAGTTAGGAAGAATGCACAACAATATAATATTTAAAAAAATGACATATGTTATATTGTTGAAATGTTGCCTGACAACATATATTTACCAATTAGTTGAGTTTAGAAGAAAAGTGAAGAAATTCGTGTTTGAAGACATACTTTTTCTACTTAGGATGAGTGTCACGTGGTCTCATCAATTCTGCAAGGGTTATATTGCTTCATGTATAACAACAGGTACTATCTTCATTTTTTAAAATTTTTTGTTATAATGTGTAGATTTTCTTACCATTTTATCATGTTTGCAATTCTTAGGTAGTATATTTGGTTGTTGTATGGAAAACATATACAGGGTGATGCAAAATTCAAACCCATAGTATAAAAATTTTATTTGTTTTTCAAAAAATGAAGAAAGTGCGCCAATTAGCGAATGCGCTGTATGTAGTTCTGAACGGTACATGTCCTTGTTCCTCGGTTGTCATTGGTCAGCCATATTGTTAAGAGGCAATGAGACATATCATGGAATGAAATCGTTTATATAGTGTAAAATGAATAAAACAGTACCAAACATGATATGCACAAGATAATTTTCCTTCTACAGTAGGGGGCGCTGCTTGCAGTCAGAATATGAAGAGGGTACAGCTCTTCAATTTGAGCTTTATTTAATTAAAATATATTCAGAAGTTTCAGAGATATAGCCTTAAATATACAGTAGTTAGGAAGAATGCACAACAATATAATATATAAAAAAATGACATATGTTATATTGTTGAAATGTTGCCTGACAACATATATATACCAATTAGTTGAGTTTAGAAGAAAAGTGAAGAAATTCGTGTTTGAAGACATACTTTTTCTACTTAGGATGAGTGTCACGTGGTCTCATCAATTCTGCAAGGGTTATATTGCTTCATGTATAACAACAGGTACTATCTTCATTTTTTAAAATTTTTTGTTATAATGTGTAGATTTTCTTACCATTTTATCATGTTTGCAATTCTTAGGTAGTATATTTGGTTGTTGTATGGAAAACATATACAGGGTGATGCAAAATTCAAACCCATAGTATAAAAATTTTATTTGTTTTTCAAAAAATGAAGAAAGTGCGCCAATTAGCGAATGCGCTGTATGTAGTTCTGAACGGTACATGTCCTTGTTCCTCGGTTGTCATTGGTCAGCCATATTGTTAAGAGGCAATGAGACATATCATGGAATAAAATCGTTTATATAGTATAAAATGAATAAAACAGTACCAAACATGATATGCACAAGATAACTTTTCTTCTACTGTAGGGGGCGCTGCTTGCAGTCAGAATATGAAGAGGGTACAGCTCTTCAATTTGAGCTTTATTTCATTAAAATATATTCAGAAGTTTCGGAGATATAGCCTTAAATATACAGTAGTTAGGAACAATGCACAACAATATAATATATATAAAAATGACATATGTTATGTTGTTGAGATGTTGCCTAACAACATATATATACCAATTAGTTGAGTTTAGAAGAAAAGTGAAGAAATTCGTGTTTGAAGACATACTTTTTCTACTTAGGATGAGTGTCACGTGGTCTCATCAATTCTGCAAGGGTTATATTGCTTCATGTATAACAACAGGTACTATCTTCATTTTTTAAAATTATTTGTTGCAATGTGTAGATTTTCTTACCATTTTATCATGTTTGCAATTCTTAGGTAGTATATTTGGTTCTTGTATGGAAAACATATACAGGGTGATGCAAAATTCAAACCCATAGTATAAAAATTTTATTTGTTTTTCAAAAAATGAAGAAAGTGCGCCAATTAGCGAATGCGCTGTATGTAGTTCTGAACGGTACATGTCCTTGTTCCTCGGTTGTCATTGGTCAGCCATATTGTTAAGAGGCAATGAGACATATCATGGAATGAAATCGTTTATATAGTGTAAAATGAATAAAACAGTACCAAACATGATATGCACAAGATAATTTTCCTTCTACAGTAGGGGGCGCTGCTTGCAGTCAGAATATGAAGAGGGTACAGCTCTTCAATTTGAGCTTTATTTAATTAAAATATATTCAGAAGTTTCAGAGATATAGCCTTAAATATACAGTAGTTAGGAAGAATGCACAACAATATAATATATAAAAAAAATGACATATGTTATATTGTTGAAATGTTGCCTGACAACATATATATACCAATTAGTTGAGTTTAGAAGAAAAGTGAAGAAATTCGTGTTTGAAGACATACTTTTTCTACTTAGGATGAGTGTCACGTGGTCTCATCAATTCTGCAAGGGTTATATTGCTTCATGTATAACAACAGGTACTATCTTCATTTTTTAAAATTTTTTGTTATAATGTGTAGATTTTCTTACCATTTTATCATGTTTGCAATTCTTAGGTAGTATATTTGGTTGTTGTATGGAAAACATATACAGGGTGATGCAAAATTCAAACCCATAGTATAAAAATTTTATTTGTTTTTCAAAAAATGAAGAAAGTGCGCCAATTAGCGAATGCGCTGTATGTAGTTCTGAACGGTACATGTCCTTGTTCCTCGGTTGTCATTGGTCAGCCATATTGTTAAGAGGCAATGAGACATATCATGGAATAAAATCGTTTATATAGTGTAAAATGAATAAAACAGTACCAAACATGATATGCACAAGATAACTTTTCTTCTACTGTAGGGGGCGCTGCTTGCAGTCAGAATATGAAGAGGGTACAGCTCTTCAATTTGAGCTTTATTTCATTAAAATATATTCAGAAGTTTCGGAGATATAGCCTTAAATATACAGTAGTTAGGAAGAATGCACAACAATATAATATATATAAAAATGACATATGTTATGTTGTTGAGATGTTGCCTAACAACATATATATACCAATTAGTTGAGTTTAGAAGAAAAGTGAAGAAATTCGTGTTTGAAGACATACTTTTTCTACTTAGGATGAGTGTCACGTGGTCTCATCAATTCTGCAAGGGTTATATTGCTTCATGTATAACAACAGGTACTATCTTCATTTTTTAAAATTATTTGTTGCAATGTGTAGATTTTCTTACCATTTTATCATGTTTGCAATTCTTAGGTAGTATATTTGGTTCTTGTATGGAAAACATATACAGGGTGATGCAAAATTCAAACCCATAGTATAAAAATTTTATTTGTTTTTCAAAAAATGAAGAAAGTGCGCCAATTAGCGAATGCGCTGTATGTAGTTCTGAACGGTACATGTCCTTGTTCCTCGGTTGTCATTGGTCAGCCATATTGTTAAGAGGCAATGAGACATATCATGGAATGAAACCGTTTATATAGTGTAAAATGAATAAAACAGTACCAAACATGATATGCACAAGATAATTTTCCTTCTACAGTAGGGGGCGCTGCTTGCAGTCAGAATATGAAGAGGGTACAGCTCTTCAATTTGAGCTTTATTTAATTAAAATATATTCAGAAGTTTCAGAGATATAGCCTTAAATATACAGTAGTTAGGAAGAATGCACAACAATATAATATATAAAAAAATGACATATGTTATATTGTTGAAATGTTGCCTGACAACATATATTTACCAATTAGTTGAGTTTAGAAGAAAAGTGAAGAAATTCGTGTTTGAAGACATACTTTTTCTACTTAGGATGAGTGTCACGTGGTCTCATCAATTCTGCAAGGGTTATATTGCTTCATGTATAACAACAGGTACTATCTTCATTTTTTAAAATTTTTTGTTATAATGTGTAGATTTTCTTACCATTTTATCATGTTTGCAATTCTTAGGTAGTATATTTGGTTGTTGTATGGAAAACATATACAGGGTGATGCAAAATTCAAACCCATAGTATAAAAATTTTATTTGTTTTTCAAAAAATGAAGAAAGTGCGCCAATTAGCGAATGCGCTGTATGTAGTTCTGAACGGTACATGTCCTTGTTCCTCGGTTGTCATTGGTCAGCCATATTGTTAAGAGGCAATGAGACATATCATGGAATGAAATCGTTTATATAGTGTAAAATGAATAAAACAGTACCAAACATGATATGCACAAGATAATTTTCCTTCTACAGTAGGGGGCGCTGCTTGCAGTCAGAATATGAAGAGGGTACAGCTCTTCAATTTGAGCTTTATTTAATTAAAATATATTCAGAAGTTTCAGAGATATAGCCTTAAATATACAGTAGTTAGGAAGAATGCACAACAATATAATATATAAAAAAATGACATATGTTATATTGTTGAAATGTTGCCTGACAACATATATATACCAATTAGTTGAGTTTAGAAGAAAAGTGAAGAAATTCGTGTTTGAAGACATACTTTTTCTACTTAGGATGAGTGTCACGTGGTCTCATCAATTCTGCAAGGGTTATATTGCTTCATGTATAACAACAGGTACTATCTTCATTTTTTAAAATTTTTTGTTATAATGTGTAGATTTTCTTACCATTTTATCATGTTTGCAATTCTTAGGTAGTATATTTGGTTGTTGTATGGAAAACATATACAGGGTGATGCAAAATTCAAACCCATAGTATAAAAATTTTATTTGTTTTTCAAAAAATGAAGAAAGTGCGCCAATTAGCGAATGCGCTGTATGTAGTTCTGAACGGTACATGTCCTTGTTCCTCGGTTGTCATTGGTCAGCCATATTGTTAAGAGGCAATGAGACATATCATGGAATAAAATCGTTTATATAGTGTAAAATGAATAAAACAGTACCAAACATGATATGCACAAGATAACTTTTCTTCTACTGTAGGGGGCGCTGCTTGCAGTCAGAATATGAAGAGGGTACAGCTCTTCAATTTGAGCTTTATTTCATTAAAATATATTCAGAAGTTTCGGAGATATAGCCTTAAATATACAGTAGTTAGGAACAATGCACAACAATATAATATATATAAAAATGACATATGTTATGTTGTTGAGATGTTGCCTAACAACATATATATACCAATTAGTTGAGTTTAGAAGAAAAGTGAAGAAATTCGTGTTTGAAGACATACTTTTTCTACTTAGGATGAGTGTCACGTGGTCTCATCAATTCTGCAAGGGTTATATTGCTTCATGTATAACAACAGGTACTATCTTCATTTTTTAAAATTATTTGTTGCAATGTGTAGATTTTCTTACCATTTTATCATGTTTGCAATTCTTAGGTAGTATATTTGGTTCTTGTATGGAAAACATATACAGGGTGATGCAAAATTCAAACCCATAGTATAAAAATTTTATTTGTTTTTCAAAAAATGAAGAAAGTGCGCCAATTAGCGAATGCGCTGTATGTAGTTCTGAACGGTACATGTCCTTGTTCCTCGGTTGTCATTGGTCAGCCATATTGTTAAGAGGCAATGAGACATATCATGGAATGAAATCGTTTATATAGTGTAAAATGAATAAAACAGTACCAAACATGATATGCACAAGATAATTTTCCTTCTACAGTAGGGGGCGCTGCTTGCAGTCAGAATATGAAGAGGGTACAGCTCTTCAATTTGAGCTTTATTTAATTAAAATATATTCAGAAGTTTCAGAGATATAGCCTTAAATATACAGTAGTTAGGAAGAATGCACAACAATATAATATATAAAAAAAATGACATATGTTATATTGTTGAAATGTTGCCTGACAACATATATATACCAATTAGTTGAGTTTAGAAGAAAAGTGAAGAAATTCGTGTTTGAAGACATACTTTTTCTACTTAGGATGAGTGTCACGTGGTCTCATCAATTCTGCAAGGGTTATATTGCTTCATGTATAACAACAGGTACTATCTTCATTTTTTAAAATTTTTTGTTATAATGTGTAGATTTTCTTACCATTTTATCATGTTTGCAATTCTTAGGTAGTATATTTGGTTGTTGTATGGAAAACATATACAGGGTGATGCAAAATTCAAACCCATAGTATAAAAATTTTATTTGTTTTTCAAAAAATGAAGAAAGTGCGCCAATTAGCGAATGCGCTGTATGTAGTTCTGAACGGTACATGTCCTTGTTCCTCGGTTGTCATTGGTCAGCCATATTGTTAAGAGGCAATGAGACATATCATGGAATAAAATCGTTTATATAGTGTAAAATGAATAAAACAGTACCAAACATGATATGCACAAGATAACTTTTCTTCTACTGTAGGGGGCGCTGCTTGCAGTCAGAATATGAAGAGGGTACAGCTCTTCAATTTGAGCTTTATTTCATTAAAATATATTCAGAAGTTTCGGAGATATAGCCTTAAATATACAGTAGTTAGGAAGAATGCACAACAATATAATATATATAAAAATGACATATGTTATGTTGTTGAGATGTTGCCTAACAACATATATATACCAATTAGTTGAGTTTAGAAGAAAAGTGAAGAAATTCGTGTTTGAAGACATACTTTTTCTACTTAGGATGAGTGTCACGTGGTCTCATCAATTCTGCAAGGGTTATATTGCTTCATGTATAACAACAGGTACTATCTTCATTTTTTAAAATTATTTGTTGCAATGTGTAGATTTTCTTACCATTTTATCATGTTTGCAATTCTTAGGTAGTATATTTGGTTCTTGTATGGAAAACATATACAGGGTGATGCAAAATTCAAACCCATAGTATAAAAATTTTATTTGTTTTTCAAAAAATGAAGAAAGTGCGCCAATTAGCGAATGCGCTGTATGTAGTTCTGAACGGTACATGTCCTTGTTCCTCGGTTGTCATTGGTCAGCCATATTGTTAAGAGGCAATGAGACATATCATGGAATGAAATCGTTTATATAGTGTAAAATGAATAAAACAGTACCAAACATGATATGCACAAGATAACTTTTGTTCTACTGTAGGGGGCGCTGCTTGCAGTCAGAATATGAAGAGGGTACAGCTCTTCAATTTGAGCTTTATTTCATTAAAATATATTCAGAAGTTTCGGAGATATAGCCTTAAATATACAGTAGTTAGGAAGAATGCACAACAATATAATATATATAAAAATGACATATGTTATGTTGTTGAGATGTTGCCTAACAACATATATATACCAATTAGTTGAGTTTAGAAGAAAAGTGAAGAAATTCGTGTTTGAAGACATACTTTTTCTACTTAGGATGAGTGTCACGTGGTCTCATCAATTCTGCAAGGGTTATATTGCTTCATGTATAACAACAGGTACTATCTTCATTTTTTAAAATTATTTGTTGCAATGTGTAGATTTTCTTACCATTTTATCATGTTTGCAATTCTTAGGTAGTATATTTGGTTGTTGTATGGAAAACATATACAGGGTGATGCAAAATTCAAACCCATAGTATAAAAATTTTATTTGTTTTTCAAAAAATGAAGAAAGTGCGCCAATTAGCGAATGCGCTGTATGTAGTTCTGAACGGTACATGTCCTTGTTCCTCGGTTGTCATTGGTCAGCCATATTGTTAAGAGGCAATGAGACATATCATGGAATGAAATCGTTTATATAGTGTAAAATGAATAAAACAGTACCAAACATGATATGCACAAGATAATTTTCCTTCTACAGTAGGGGGCGCTGCTTGCAGTCAGAATATGAAGAGGGTACAGCTCTTCAATTTGAGCTTTATTTAATTAAAATATATTCAGAAGTTTCAGAGATATAGCCTTAAATATACAGTAGTTAGGAAGAATGCACAACAATATAATATATAAAAAAATGACATATGTTATATTGTTGAAATGTTGCCTGACAACATATATTTACCAATTAGTTGAGTTTAGAAGAAAAGTGAAGAAATTCGTGTTTGAAGACATACTTTTTCTACTTAGGATGAGTGTCACGTGGTCTCATCAATTCTGCAAGGGTTATATTGCTTCATGTATAACAACAGGTACTATCTTCATTTTTTAAAATTTTTTGTTATAATGTGTAGATTTTCTTACCATTTTATCATGTTTGCAATTCTTAGGTAGTATATTTGGTTGTTGTATGGAAAACATATACAGGGTGATGCAAAATTCAAACCCATAGTATAAAAATTTTATTTGTTTTTCAAAAAATGAAGAAAGTGCGCCAATTAGCGAATGCGCTGTATGTAGTTCTGAACGGTACATGTCCTTGTTCCTCGGTTGTCATTGGTCAGCCATATTGTTAAGAGGCAATGAGACATATCATGGAATGAAATCGTTTATATAGTGTAAAATGAATAAAACAGTACCAAACATGATATGCACAAGATAATTTTCCTTCTACAGTAGGGGGCGCTGCTTGCAGTCAGAATATGAAGAGGGTACAGCTCTTCAATTTGAGCTTTATTTAATTAAAATATATTCAGAAGTTTCAGAGATATAGCCTTAAATATACAGTAGTTAGGAAGAATGCACAACAATATAATATATATAAAAAATGACATATGTTATATTGTTGAAATGTTGCCTGACAACATATATATACCAATTAGTTGAGTTTAGAAGAAAAGTGAAGAAATTCGTGTTTGAAGACATACTTTTTCTACTTAGGATGAGTGTCACGTGGTCTCATCAATTCTGCAAGGGTTATATTGCTTCATGTATAACAACAGGTACTATCTTCATTTTTTAAAATTTTTTGTTATAATGTGTAGATTTTCTTACCATTTTATCATGTTTGCAATTCTTAGGTAGTATATTTGGTTGTTGTATGGAAAACATATACAGGGTGATGCAAAATTCAAACCCATAGTATAAAAATTTTATTTGTTTTTCAAAAAATGAAGAAAGTGCGCCAATTAGCGAATGCGCTGTATGTAGTTCTGAACGGTACATGTCCTTGTTCCTCGGTTGTCATTGGTCAGCCATATTGTTAAGAGGCAATGAGACATATCATGGAATAAAATCGTTTATATAGTGTAAAATGAATAAAACAGTACCAAACATGATATGCACAAGATAACTTTTCTTCTACTGTAGGGGGCGCTGCTTGCAGTCAGAATATGAAGAGGGTACAGCTCTTCAATTTGAGCTTTATTTCATTAAAATATATTCAGAAGTTTCGGAGATATAGCCTTAAATATACAGTAGTTAGGAAGAATGCACAACAATATAATATATATAAAAATGACATATGTTATGTTGTTGAGATGTTGCCTAACAACATATATATACCAATTAGTTGAGTTTAGAAGAAAAGTGAAGAAATTCGTGTTTGAAGACATACTTTTTCTACTTAGGATGAGTGTCACGTGGTCTCATCAATTCTGCAAGGGTTATATTGCTTCATGTATAACAACAGGTACTATCTTCATTTTTTAAAATTATTTGTTGCAATGTGTAGATTTTCTTACCATTTTATCATGTTTGCAATTCTTAGGTAGTATATTTGGTTCTTGTATGGAAAACATATACAGGGTGATGCAAAATTCAAACCCATAGTATAAAAATTTTATTTGTTTTTCAAAAAATGAAGAAAGTGCGCCAATTAGCGAATGCGCTGTATGTAGTTCTGAACGGTACATGTCCTTGTTCCTCGGTTGTCATTGGTCAGCCATATTGTTAAGAGGCAATGAGACATATCATGGAATGAAATCGTTTATATAGTGTAAAATGAATAAAACAGTACCAAACATGATATGCACAAGATAATTTTCCTTCTACAGTAGGGGGCGCTGCTTGCAGTCAGAATATGAAGAGGGTACAGCTCTTCAATTTGAGCTTTATTTAATTAAAATATATTCAGAAGTTTCAGAGATATAGCCTTAAATATACAGTAGTTAGGAAGAATGCACAACAATATAATATATAAAAAAATGACATATGTTATATTGTTGAAATGTTGCCTGACAACATATATTTACCAATTAGTTGAGTTTAGAAGAAAAGTGAAGAAATTCGTGTTTGAAGACATACTTTTTCTACTTAGGATGAGTGTCACGTGGTCTCATCAATTCTGCAAGGGTTATATTGCTTCATGTATAACAACAGGTACTATCTTCATTTTTTAAAATTTTTTGTTATAATGTGTAGATTTTCTTACCATTTTATCATGTTTGCAATTCTTAGGTAGTATATTTGGTTGTTGTATGGAAAACATATACAGGGTGATGCAAAATTCAAACCCATAGTATAAAAATTTTATTTGTTTTTCAAAAAATGAAGAAAGTGCGCCAATTAGCGAATGCGCTGTATGTAGTTCTGAACGGTACATGTCCTTGTTCCTCGGTTGTCATTGGTCAGCCATATTGTTAAGAGGCAATGAGACATATCATGGAATGAAATCGTTTATATAGTGTAAAATGAATAAAACAGTACCAAACATGATATGCACAAGATAATTTTCCTTCTACAGTAGGGGGCGCTGCTTGCAGTCAGAATATGAAGAGGGTACAGCTCTTCAATTTGAGCTTTATTTCATTAAAATATATTCAGAAGTTTCGGAGATATAGCCTTAAATATACAGTAGTTAGGAAGAATGCACAACAATATAATATATATAAAAATGACATATGTTATGTTGTTGAGATGTTGCCTAACAACATATATATACCAATTAGTTGAGTTTAGAAGAAAAGTGAAGAAATTCGTGTTTGAAGACATACTTTTTCTACTTAGGATGAGTGTCACGTGGTCTCATCAATTCTGCAAGGGTTATATTGCTTCATGTATAACAACAGGTACTATCTTCATTTTTTAAAATTATTTGTTGCAATGTGTAGATTTTCTTACCATTTTATCATGTTTGCAATTCTTAGGTAGTATATTTGGTTCTTGTATGGAAAACATATACAGGGTGATGCAAAATTCAAACCCATAGTATAAAAATTTTATTTGTTTTTCAAAAAATGAAGAAAGTGCGCCAATTAGCGAATGCGCTGTATGTAGTTCTGAACGGTACATGTCCTTGTTCCTCGGTTGTCATTGGTCAGCCATATTGTTAAGAGGCAATGAGACATATCATGGAATGAAATCGTTTATATAGTGTAAAATGAATAAAACAGTACCAAACATGATATGCACAAGATAATTTTCCTTCTACAGTAGGGGGCGCTGCTTGCAGTCAGAATATGAAGAGGGTACAGCTCTTCAATTTGAGCTTTATTTAATTAAAATATATTCAGAAGTTTCAGAGATATAGCCTTAAATATACAGTAGTTAGGAAGAATGCACAACAATATAATATATAAAAAAATGACATATGTTATATTGTTGAAATGTTGCCTGACAACATATATATACCAATTAGTTGAGTTTAGAAGAAAAGTGAAGAAATTCGTGTTTGAAGACATACTTTTTCTACTTAGGATGAGTGTCACGTGGTCTCATCAATTCTGCAAGGGTTATATTGCTTCATGTATAACAACAGGTACTATCTTCATTTTTTAAAATTTTTTGTTATAATGTGTAGATTTTCTTACCATTTTATCATGTTTGCAATTCTTAGGTAGTATATTTGGTTGTTGTATGGAAAACATATACAGGGTGATGCAAAATTCAAACCCATAGTATAAAAATTTTATTTGTTTTTCAAAAAATGAAGAAAGTGCGCCAATTAGCGAATGCGCTGTATGTAGTTCTGAACGGTACATGTCCTTGTTCCTCGGTTGTCATTGGTCAGCCATATTGTTAAGAGGCAATGAGACATATCATGGAATGAAATCGTTTATATAGTGTAAAATGAATAAAACAGTACCAAACATGATATGCACAAGATAATTTTCCTTCTACAGTAGGGGGCGCTGCTCGCAGTCAGAATATGAAGAGGGTACAGCTCTTCAATTTGAGCTTTATTTCATTAAAATATATTCAGAAGTTTCGGAGATATAGCCTTAAATATACAGTAGTTAGGAAGAATGCACAACAATATAATATATATAAAAATGACATATGTTATGTTGTTGAGATGTTGCCTAACAACATATATATACCAATTAGTTGAGTTTAGAAGAAAAGTGAAGAAATTCGTGTTTGAAGACATACTTTTTCTACTTAGGATGAGTGTCACGTGGTCTCATCAATTCTGCAAGGGTTATATTGCTTCATGTATAACAACAGGTACTATCTTCATTTTTTAAAATTATTTGTTGCAATGTGTAGATTTTCTTACCATTTTATCATGTTTGCAATTCTTAGGTAGTATATTTGGTTCTTGTATGGAAAACATATACAGGGTGATGCAAAATTCAAACCCATAGTATAAAAATTTTATTTGTTTTTCAAAAAATGAAGAAAGTGCGCCAATTAGCGAATGCGCTGTATGTAGTTCTGAACGGTACATGTCCTTGTTCCTCGGTTGTCATTGGTCAGCCATATTGTTAAGAGGCAATGAGACATATCATGGAATGAAATCGTTTATATAGTGTAAAATGAATAAAACAGTACCAAACATGATATGCACAAGATAATTTTCCTTCTACAGTAGGGGGCGCTGCTTGCAGTCAGAATATGAAGAGGGTACAGCTCTTCAATTTGAGCTTTATTTAATTAAAATATATTCAGAAGTTTCAGAGATATAGCCTTAAATATACAGTAGTTAGGAAGAATGCACAACAATATAATATATAAAAAAATGACATATGTTATATTGTTGAAATGTTGCCTGACAACATATATATACCAATTAGTTGAGTTTAGAAGAAAAGTGAAGAAATTCGTGTTTGAAGACATACTTTTTCTACTTAGGATGAGTGTCACGTGGTCTCATCAATTCTGCAAGGGTTATATTGCTTCATGTATAACAACAGGTACTATCTTCATTTTTTAAAATTTTTTGTTATAATGTGTAGATTTTCTTACCATTTTATCATGTTTGCAATTCTTAGGTAGTATATTTGGTTGTTGTATGGAAAACATATACAGGGTGATGCAAAATTCAAACCCATAGTATAAAAATTTTATTTGTTTTTCAAAAAATGAAGAAAGTGCGCCAATTAGCGAATGCGCTGTATGTAGTTCTGAACGGTACATGTCCTTGTTCCTCGGTTGTCATTGGTCAGCCATATTGTTAAGAGGCAATGAGACATATCATGGAATAAAATCGTTTATATAGTGTAAAATGAATAAAACAGTACCAAACATGATATGCACAAGATAACTTTTCTTCTACTGTAGGGGGCGCTGCTTGCAGTCAGAATATGAAGAGGGTACAGCTCTTCAATTTGAGCTTTATTTCATTAAAATATATTCAGAAGTTTCGGAGATATAGCCTTAAATATACAGTAGTTAGGAAGAATGCACAACAATATAATATATATAAAAATGACATATGTTATGTTGTTGAGATGTTGCCTAACAACATATATATACCAATTAGTTGAGTTTAGAAGAAAAGTGAAGAAATTCGTGTTTGAAGACATACTTTTTCTACTTAGGATGAGTGTCACGTGGTCTCATCAATTCTGCAAGGGTTATATTGCTTCATGTATAACAACAGGTACTATCTTCATTTTTTAAAATTATTTGTTGCAATGTGTAGATTTTCTTACCATTTTATCATGTTTGCAATTCTTAGGTAGTATATTTGGTTCTTGTATGGAAAACATATACAGGGTGATGCAAAATTCAAACCCATAGTATAAAAATTTTATTTGTTTTTCAAAAAATGAAGAAAGTGCGCCAATTAGCGAATGCGCTGTATGTAGTTCTGAACGGTACATGTCCTTGTTCCTCGGTTGTCATTGGTCAGCCATATTGTTAAGAGGCAATGAGACATATCATGGAATGAAATCGTTTATATAGTGTAAAATGAATAAAACAGTACCAAACATGATATGCACAAGATAATTTTCCTTCTACAGTAGGGGGCGCTGCTTGCAGTCAGAATATGAAGAGGGTACAGCTCTTCAATTTGAGCTTTATTTAATTAAAATATATTCAGAAGTTTCAGAGATATAGCCTTAAATATACAGTAGTTAGGAAGAATGCACAACAATATAATATATAAAAAAATGACATATGTTATATTGTTGAAATGTTGCCTGACAACATATATATACCAATTAGTTGAGTTTAGAAGAAAAGTGAAGAAATTCGTGTTTGAAGACATACTTTTTCTACTTAGGATGAGTGTCACGTGGTCTCATCAATTCTGCAAGGGTTATATTGCTTCATGTATAACAACAGGTACTATCTTCATTTTTTAAAATTATTTGTTGCAATGTGTAGATTTTCTTACCATTTTATCATGTTTGCAATTCTTAGGTAGTATATTTGGTTCTTGTATGGAAAACATATACAGGGTGATGCAAAATTCAAACCCATAGTATAAAAATTTTATTTGTTTTTCAAAAAATGAAGAAAGTGCGCCAATTAGCGAATGCGCTGTATGTAGTTCTGAACGGTACATGTCCTTGTTCCTCGGTTGTCATTGGTCAGCCATATTGTTAAGAGGCAATGAGACATATCATGGAATGAAATCGTTTATATAGTGTAAAATGAATAAAACAGTACCAAACATGATATGCACAAGATAATTTTCCTTCTACAGTAGGGGGCGCTGCTTGCAGTCAGAATATGAAGAGGGTACAGCTCTTCAATTTGAGCTTTATTTAATTAAAATATATTCAGAAGTTTCAGAGATATAGCCTTAAATATACAGTAGTTAGGAAGAATGCACAACAATATAATATATAAAAAAATGACATATGTTATATTGTTGAAATGTTGCCTGACAACATATATATACCAATTAGTTGAGTTTAGAAGAAAAGTGAAGAAATTCGTGTTTGAAGACATACTTTTTCTACTTAGGATGAGTGTCACGTGGTCTCATCAATTCTGCAAGGGTTATATTGCTTCATGTATAACAACAGGTACTATCTTCATTTTTTAAAATTTTTTGTTATAATGTGTAGATTTTCTTACCATTTTATCATGTTTGCAATTCTTAGGTAGTATATTTGGTTGTTGTATGGAAAACATATACAGGGTGATGCAAAATTCAAACCCATAGTATAAAAATTTTATTTGTTTTTCAAAAAATGAAGAAAGTGCGCCAATTAGCGAATGCGCTGTATGTAGTTCTGAACGGTACATGTCCTTGTTCCTCGGTTGTCATTGGTCAGCCATATTGTTAAGAGGCAATGAGACATATCATGGAATAAAATCGTTTATATAGTGTAAAATGAATAAAACAGTACCAAACATGATATGCACAAGATAACTTTTCTTCTACTGTAGGGGGCGCTGCTTGCAGTCAGAATATGAAGAGGGTACAGCTCTTCAATTTGAGCTTTATTTCATTAAAATATATTCAGAAGTTTCGGAGATATAGCCTTAAATATACAGTAGTTAGGAACAATGCACAACAATATAATATATATAAAAATGACATATGTTATGTTGTTGAGATGTTGCCTAACAACATATATATACCAATTAGTTGAGTTTAGAAGAAAAGTGAAGAAATTCGTGTTTGAAGACATACTTTTTCTACTTAGGATGAGTGTCACGTGGTCTCATCAATTGTGCAAGGGTTATATTGCTTCATGTATAACAACAGGTAATATCTTCATTTTTTAAAATTATTTGTTGCAATGTGTAGATTTTCTTACCATTTTATCATGTTTGCAATTCTTAGGTAGTATATTTGGTTCTTGTATGGAAAACATATACAGGGTGATGCAAAATTCAAACCCATAGTATAAAAATTTTATTTGTTTTTCAAAAAATGAAGAAAGTGCGCCAATTAGCGAATGCGCTGTATGTAGTTCTGAACGGTACATGTCCTTGTTCCTCGGTTGTCATTGGTCAGCCATATTGTTAAGAGGCAATGAGACATATCATGGAATGAAATCGTTTATATAGTGTAAAATGAATAAAACAGTACCAAACATGATATGCACAAGATAACTTTTGTTCTACTGTAGGGGGCGCTGCTTGCAGTCAGAATATGAAGAGGGTACAGCTCTTCAATTTGAGCTTTATTTCATTAAAATATATTCAGAAGTTTCGGAGATATAGCCTTAAATATACAGTAGTTAGGAAGAATGCACAACAATATAATATATATAAAAATGACATATGTTATGTTGTTGAGATGTTGCCTAACAACATATATATACCAATTAGTTGAGTTTAGAAGAAAAGTGAAGAAATTCGTGTTTGAAGACATACTTTTTCTACTTAGGATGAGTGTCACGTGGTCTCATCAATTCTGCAAGGGTTATATTGCTTCATGTATAACAACAGGTACTATCTTCATTTTTTAAAATTATTTGTTGCAATGTGTAGATTTTCTTACCATTTTATCATGTTTGCAATTCTTAGGTAGTATATTTGGTTCTTGTATGGAAAACATATACAGGGTGATGCAAAATTCAAACCCATAGTATAAAAATTTTATTTGTTTTTCAAAAAATGAAGAAAGTGCGCCAATTAGCGAATGCGCTGTATGTAGTTCTGAACGGTACATGTCCTTGTTCCTCGGTTGTCATTGGTCAGCCATATTGTTAAGAGGCAATGAGACATATCATGGAATGAAATCGTTTATATAGTGTAAAATGAATAAAACAGTACCAAACATGATATGCACAAGATAATTTTCCTTCTACAGTAGGGGGCGCTGCTTGCAGTCAGAATATGAAGAGGGTACAGCTCTTCAATTTGAGCTTTATTTAATTAAAATATATTCAGAAGTTTCAGAGATATAGCCTTAAATATACAGTAGTTAGGAAGAATGCACAACAATATAATATATAAAAAAATGACATATGTTATATTGTTGAAATGTTGCCTGACAACATATATTTACCAATTAGTTGAGTTTAGAAGAAAAGTGAAGAAATTCGTGTTTGAAGACATACTTTTTCTACTTAGGATGAGTGTCACGTGGTCTCATCAATTCTGCAAGGGTTATATTGCTTCATGTATAACAACAGGTACTATCTTCATTTTTTAAAATTTTTTGTTATAATGTGTAGATTTTCTTACCATTTTATCATGTTTGCAATTCTTAGGTAGTATATTTGGTTGTTGTATGGAAAACATATACAGGGTGATGCAAAATTCAAACCCATAGTATAAAAATTTTATTTGTTTTTCAAAAAATGAAGAAAGTGCGCCAATTAGCGAATGCGCTGTATGTAGTTCTGAACGGTACATGTCCTTGTTCCTCGGTTGTCATTGGTCAGCCATATTGTTAAGAGGCAATGAGACATATCATGGAATGAAATCGTTTATATAGTGTAAAATGAATAAAACAGTACCAAACATGATATGCACAAGATAATTTTCCTTCTACAGTAGGGGGCGCTGCTTGCAGTCAGAATATGAAGAGGGTACAGCTCTTCAATTTGAGCTTTATTTCATTAAAATATATTCAGAAGTTTCGGAGATATAGCCTTAAATATACAGTAGTTAGGAAGAATGCACAACAATATAATATATATAAAAATGACATATGTTATGTTGTTGAGATGTTGCCTAACAACATATATATACCAATTAGTTGAGTTTAGAAGAAAAGTGAAGAAATTCGTGTTTGAAGACATACTTTTTCTACTTAGGATGAGTGTCACGTGGTCTCATCAATTCTGCAAGGGTTATATTGCTTCATGTATAACAACAGGTACTATCTTCATTTTTTAAAATTATTTGTTGCAATGTGTAGATTTTCTTACCATTTTATCATGTTTGCAATTCTTAGGTAGTATATTTGGTTCTTGTATGGAAAACATATACAGGGTGATGCAAAATTCAAACCCATAGTATAAAAATTTTATTTGTTTTTCAAAAAATGAAGAAAGTGCGCCAATTAGCGAATGCGCTGTATGTAGTTCTGAACGGTACATGTCCTTGTTCCTCGGTTGTCATTGGTCAGCCATATTGTTAAGAGGCAATGAGACATATCATGGAATGAAATCGTTTATATAGTGTAAAATGAATAAAACAGTACCAAACATGATATGCACAAGATAATTTTCCTTCTACAGTAGGGGGCGCTGCTTGCAGTCAGAATATGAAGAGGGTACAGCTCTTCAATTTGAGCTTTATTTCATTAAAATATATTCAGAAGTTTCGGAGATATAGCCTTAAATATACAGTAGTTAGGAAGAATGCACAACAATATAATATATATAAAAATGACATATGTTATGTTGTTGAGATGTTGCCTAACAACATATATATACCAATTAGTTGAGTTTAGAAGAAAAGTGAAGAAATTCGTGTTTGAAGACATACTTTTTCTACTTAGGATGAGTGTCACGTGGTCTCATCAATTCTGCAAGGGTTATATTGCTTCATGTATAACAACAGGTACTATCTTCATTTTTTAAAATTATTTGTTGCAATGTGTAGATTTTCTTACCATTTTATCATGTTTGCAATTCTTAGGTAGTATATTTGGTTCTTGTATGGAAAACATATACAGGGTGATGCAAAATTCAAACCCATAGTATAAAAATTTTATTTGTTTTTCAAAAAATGAAGAAAGTGCGCCAATTAGCGAATGCGCTGTATGTAGTTCTGAACGGTACATGTCCTTGTTCCTCGGTTGTCATTGGTCAGCCATATTGTTAAGAGGCAATGAGACATATCATGGAATGAAATCGTTTATATAGTGTAAAATGAATAAAACAGTACCAAACATGATATGCACAAGATAATTTTCCTTCTACAGTAGGGGGCGCTGCTTGCAGTCAGAATATGAAGAGGGTACAGCTCTTCAATTTGAGCTTTATTTAATTAAAATATATTCAGAAGTTTCAGAGATATAGTCTTAAATATACAGTAGTTAGGAAGAATGCACAACAATATAATATATAAAAAAATGACATATGTTATATTGTTGAAATGTTGCCTGACAACATATATATACCAATTAGTTGAGTTTAGAAGAAAAGTGAAGAAATTCGTGTTTGAAGACATACTTTTTCTACTTAGGATGAGTGTCACGTGGTCTCATCAATTCTGCAAGGGTTATATTGCTTCATGTATAACAACAGGTACTATCTTCATTTTTTAAAATTTTTTGTTATAATGTGTAGATTTTCTTACCATTTTATCATGTTTGCAATTCTTAGGTAGTATATTTGGTTGTTGTATGGAAAACATATACAGGGTGATGCAAAATTCAAACCCATAGTATAAAAATTTTATTTGTTTTTCAAAAAATGAAGAAAGTGCGCCAATTAGCGAATGCGCTGTATGTAGTTCTGAACGGTACATGTCCTTGTTCCTCGGTTGTCATTGGTCAGCCATATTGTTAAGAGGCAATGAGACATATCATGGAATAAAATCGTTTATATAGTGTAAAATGAATAAAACAGTACCAAACATGATATGCACAAGATAACTTTTCTTCTACTGTAGGGGGCGCTGCTTGCAGTCAGAATATGAAGAGGGTACAGCTCTTCAATTTGAGCTTTATTTCATTAAAATATATTCAGAAGTTTCGGAGATATAGCCTTAAATATACAGTAGTTAGGAAGAATGCACAACAATATAATATATATAAAAATGACATATGTTATGTTGTTGAGATGTTGCCTAACAACATATATATACCAATTAGTTGAGTTTAGAAGAAAAGTGAAGAAATTCGTGTTTGAAGACATACTTTTTCTACTTAGGATGAGTGTCACGTGGTCTCATCAATTCTGCAAGGGTTATATTGCTTCATGTATAACAACAGGTACTATCTTCATTTTTTAAAATTATTTGTTGCAATGTGTAGATTTTCTTACCATTTTATCATGTTTGCAATTCTTAGGTAGTATATTTGGTTCTTGTATGGAAAACATATACAGGGTGATGCAAAATTCAAACCCATAGTATAAAAATTTTATTTGTTTTTCAAAAAATGAAGAAAGTGCGCCAATTAGCGAATGCGCTGTATGTAGTTCTGAACGGTACATGTCCTTGTTCCTCGGTTGTCATTGGTCAGCCATATTGTTAAGAGGCAATGAGACATATCATGGAATGAAATCGTTTATATAGTGTAAAATGAATAAAACAGTACCAAACATGATATGCACAAGATAATTTTCCTTCTACAGTAGGGGGCGCTGCTTGCAGTCAGAATATGAAGAGGGTACAGCTCTTCAATTTGAGCTTTATTTAATTAAAATATATTCAGAAGTTTCAGAGATATAGCCTTAAATATACAGTAGTTAGGAAGAATGCACAACAATATAATATATAAAAAAATGACATATGTTATATTGTTGAAATGTTGCCTGACAACATATATATACCAATTAGTTGAGTTTAGAAGAAAAGTGAAGAAATTCGTGTTTGAAGACATACTTTTTCTACTTAGGATGAGTGTCACGTGGTCTCATCAATTCTGCAAGGGTTATATTGCTTCATGTATAACAACAGGTACTATCTTCATTTTTTAAAATTTTTTGTTATAATGTGTAGATTTTCTTACCATTTTATCATGTTTGCAATTCTTAGGTAGTATATTTGGTTGTTGTATGGAAAACATATACAGGGTGATGCAAAATTCAAACCCATAGTATAAAAATTTTATTTGTTTTTCAAAAAATGAAGAAAGTGCGCCAATTAGCGAATGCGCTGTATGTAGTTCTGAACGGTACATGTCCTTGTTCCTCGGTTGTCATTGGTCAGCCATATTGTTAAGAGGCAATGAGACATATCATGGAATAAAATCGTTTATATAGTGTAAAATGAATAAAACAGTACCAAACATGATATGCACAAGATAACTTTTCTTCTACTGTAGGGGGCGCTGCTTGCAGTCAGAATATGAAGAGGGTACAGCTCTTCAATTTGAGCTTTATTTCATTAAAATATATTCAGAAGTTTCGGAGATATAGCCTTAAATATACAGTAGTTAGGAAGAATGCACAACAATATAATATATATAAAAATGACATATGTTATGTTGTTGAGATGTTGCCTAACAACATATATATACCAATTAGTTGAGTTTAGAAGAAAAGTGAAGAAATTCGTGTTTGAAGACATACTTTTTCTACTTAGGATGAGTGTCACGTGGTCTCATCAATTCTGCAAGGGTTATATTGCTTCATGTATAACAACAGGTAATATCTTCATTTTTTAAAATTATTTGTTGCAATGTGTAGATTTTCTTACCATTTTATCATGTTTGTAATTCTTAGGTAGTATATTTGGTTCTTGTATTGAAAACATATACAGGGTGATGCAAAATTCATACCCATAGTTTAAAAATTTTATTTGTTTTTCAAAAAATGAAGAAAGTGCGCCAATTAGCGAATGCGCTGTATGTAGTTCTGAACGGTACATGTCCTTGTTCCTCGGTTGTCATTGGTCAGCCATATTGTTAAGAGGCAATGAGACATATCATGGAATGAAATCGTTTATATAGTGTAAAATGAATAAAACAGTACCAAACATGATATGCACAAGATAACTTTCCTTCTACAGTAGGGGGCGCTGCTTGCAGTCAGAATATGAAGAGGGTACAGCTCTTCAATTTGAGCTTTATTTCATTAAAATATATTCAGAAGTTTCAGAGATATAGCCTTAAATATACAGTAGTTAGGAAGAATGCACAACAATATAATATATAAAAAAATGACATATGTTATATTGTTGAAATGTTGCCTGACAACATATATTTACCAATTAGTTGAGTTTAGAAGAAAAGTGAAGAAATTCGTGTTTGAAGACATACTTTTTCTACTTAGGATGAGTGTCACGTGGTCTCATCAATTCTGCAAGGGTTATATTGCTTCATGTATAACAACAGGTACTATCTTCATTTTTTAAAATTTTTTGTTATAATGTGTAGATTTTCTTACCATTTTATCATGTTTGCAATTCTTAGGTAGTATATTTGGTTGTTGTATGGAAAACATATACAGGGTGATGCAAAATTCAAACCCATAGTATAAAAATTTTATTTGTTTTTCAAAAAATGAAGAAAGTGCGCCAATTAGCGAATGCGCTGTATGTAGTTCTGAACGGTACATGTCCTTGTTCCTCGGTTGTCATTGGTCAGCCATATTGTTAAGAGGCAATGAGACATATCATGGAATGAAATCGTTTATATAGTGTAAAATGAATAAAACAGTACCAAACATGATATGCACAAGATAATTTTCCTTCTACAGTAGGGGGCGCTGCTTGCAGTCAGAATATGAAGAGGGTACAGCTCTTCAATTTGAGCTTTATTTCATTAAAATATATTCAGAAGTTTCGGAGATATAGCCTTAAATATACAGTAGTTAGGAAGAATGCACAACAATATAATATATATAAAAATGACATATGTTATGTTGTTGAGATGTTGCCTAACAACATATATATACCAATTAGTTGAGTTTAGAAGAAAAGTGAAGAAATTCGTGTTTGAAGACATACTTTTTCTACTTAGGATGAGTGTCACGTGGTCTCATCAATTCTGCAAGGGTTATATTGCTTCATGTATAACAACAGGTACTATCTTCATTTTTTAAAATTATTTGTTGCAATGTGTAGATTTTCTTACCATTTTATCATGTTTGCAATTCTTAGGTAGTATATTTGGTTCTTGTATGGAAAACATATACAGGGTGATGCAAAATTCAAACCCATAGTATAAAAATTTTATTTGTTTTTCAAAAAATGAAGAAAGTGCGCCAATTAGCGAATGCGCTGTATGTAGTTCTGAACGGTACATGTCCTTGTTCCTCGGTTGTCATTGGTCAGCCATATTGTTAAGAGGCAATGAGACATATCATGGAATGAAATCGTTTATATAGTGTAAAATGAATAAAACAGTACCAAACATGATATGCACAAGATAATTTTCCTTCTACAGTAGGGGGCGCTGCTTGCAGTCAGAATATGAAGAGGGTACAGCTCTTCAATTTGAGCTTTATTTCATTAAAATATATTCAGAAGTTTCGGAGATATAGCCTTAAATATACAGTAGTTAGGAAGAATGCACAACAATATAATATATATAAAAATGACATATGTTATGTTGTTGAGATGTTGCCTAACAACATATATATACCAATTAGTTGAGTTTAGAAGAAAAGTGAAGAAATTCGTGTTTGAAGACATACTTTTTCTACTTAGGATGAGTGTCACGTGGTCTCATCAATTCTGCAAGGGTTATATTGCTTCATGTATAACAACAGGTACTATCTTCATTTTTTAAAATTATTTGTTGCAATGTGTAGATTTTCTTACCATTTTATCATGTTTGCAATTCTTAGGTAGTATATTTGGTTCTTGTATGGAAAACATATACAGGGTGATGCAAAATTCAAACCCATAGTATAAAAATTTTATTTGTTTTTCAAAAAATGAAGAAAGTGCGCCAATTAGCGAATGCGCTGTATGTAGTTCTGAACGGTACATGTCCTTGTTCCTCGGTTGTCATTGGTCAGCCATATTGTTAAGAGGCAATGAGACATATCATGGAATGAAATCGTTTATATAGTGTAAAATGAATAAAACAGTACCAAACATGATATGCACAAGATAATTTTCCTTCTACAGTAGGGGGCGCTGCTTGCAGTCAGAATATGAAGAGGGTACAGCTCTTCAATTTGAGCTTTATTTAATTAAAATATATTCAGAAGTTTCAGAGATATAGTCTTAAATATACAGTAGTTAGGAAGAATGCACAACAATATAATATATAAAAAAATGACATATGTTATATTGTTGAAATGTTGCCTGACAACATATATATACCAATTAGTTGAGTTTAGAAGAAAAGTGAAGAAATTCGTGTTTGAAGACATACTTTTTCTACTTAGGATGAGTGTCACGTGGTCTCATCAATTCTGCAAGGGTTATATTGCTTCATGTATAACAACAGGTACTATCTTCATTTTTTAAAATTTTTTGTTATAATGTGTAGATTTTCTTACCATTTTATCATGTTTGCAATTCTTAGGTAGTATATTTGGTTGTTGTATGGAAAACATATACAGGGTGATGCAAAATTCAAACCCATAGTATAAAAATTTTATTTGTTTTTCAAAAAATGAAGAAAGTGCGCCAATTAGCGAATGCGCTGTATGTAGTTCTGAACGGTACATGTCCTTGTTCCTCGGTTGTCATTGGTCAGCCATATTGTTAAGAGGCAATGAGACATATCATGGAATAAAATCGTTTATATAGTGTAAAATGAATAAAACAGTACCAAACATGATATGCACAAGATAACTTTTCTTCTACTGTAGGGGGCGCTGCTTGCAGTCAGAATATGAAGAGGGTACAGCTCTTCAATTTGAGCTTTATTTCATTAAAATATATTCAGAAGTTTCGGAGATATAGCCTTAAATATACAGTAGTTAGGAAGAATGCACAACAATATAATATATATAAAAATGACATATGTTATGTTGTTGAGATGTTGCCTAACAACATATATATACCAATTAGTTGAGTTTAGAAGAAAAGTGAAGAAATTCGTGTTTGAAGACATACTTTTTCTACTTAGGATGAGTGTCACGTGGTCTCATCAATTCTGCAAGGGTTATATTGCTTCATGTATAACAACAGGTACTATCTTCATTTTTTAAAATTATTTGTTGCAATGTGTAGATTTTCTTACCATTTTATCATGTTTGCAATTCTTAGGTAGTATATTTGGTTCTTGTATGGAAAACATATACAGGGTGATGCAAAATTCAAACCCATAGTATAAAAATTTTATTTGTTTTTCAAAAAATGAAGAAAGTGCGCCAATTAGCGAATGCGCTGTATGTAGTTCTGAACGGTACATGTCCTTGTTCCTCGGTTGTCATTGGTCAGCCATATTGTTAAGAGGCAATGAGACATATCATGGAATGAAATCGTTTATATAGTGTAAAATGAATAAAACAGTACCAAACATGATATGCACAAGATAATTTTCCTTCTACAGTAGGGGGCGCTGCTTGCAGTCAGAATATGAAGAGGGTACAGCTCTTCAATTTGAGCTTTATTTAATTAAAATATATTCAGAAGTTTCAGAGATATAGCCTTAAATATACAGTAGTTAGGAAGAATGCACAACAATATAATATATAAAAAAATGACATATGTTATATTGTTGAAATGTTGCCTGACAACATATATATACCAATTAGTTGAGTTTAGAAGAAAAGTAAAGAAATTCGTGTTTGAAGACATACTTTTTCTACTTAGGATGAGTGTCACGTGGTCTCATCAATTCTGCAAGGGTTATATTGCTTCATGTATAACAACAGGTACTATCTTCATTTTTTAAAATTTTTTGTTATAATGTGTAGATTTTCTTACCATTTTATCATGTTTGCAATTCTTAGGTAGTATATTTGGTTGTTGTATGGAAAACATATACAGGGTGATGCAAAATTCAAACCCATAGTATAAAAATTTTATTTGTTTTTCAAAAAATGAAGAAAGTGCGCCAATTAGCGAATGCGCTGTATGTAGTTCTGAACGGTACATGTCCTTGTTCCTCGGTTGTCATTGGTCAGCCATATTGTTAAGAGGCAATGAGACATATCATGGAATAAAATCGTTTATATAGTGTAAAATGAATAAAACAGTACCAAACATGATATGCACAAGATAACTTTTCTTCTACTGTAGGGGGCGCTGCTTGCAGTCAGAATATGAAGAGGGTACAGCTCTTCAATTTGAGCTTTATTTCATTAAAATATATTCAGAAGTTTCGGAGATATAGCCTTAAATATACAGTAGTTAGGAAGAATGCACAACAATATAATATATATAAAAATGACTTTGTTATGTTGTTGAGATGTTGCCTAACAACATATATATACCAATTAGTTGAGTTTAGAAGAAAAGTGAAGAAATTCGTGTTTGAAGACATACTTTTTCTACTTAGGATGAGTGTCACGTGGTCTCATCAATTCTGCAAGGGTTATATTGCTTCATGTATAACAACAGGTAATATCTTCATTTTTTAAAATTATTTGTTGCAATGTGTAGATTTTCTTACCATTTTATCATGTTTGTAATTCTTAGGTAGTATATTTGGTTCTTGTATTGAAAACATATACAGGGTGATGCAAAATTCATACCCATAGTTTAAAAATTTTATTTGTTTTTCAAAAAATGAAGAAAGTGCGCCAATTAGCGAATGCGCTGTATGTAGTTCTGAACGGTACATGTCCTTGTTCCTCGGTTGTCATTGGTCAGCCATATTGTTAAGAGGCAATGAGACATATCATGGAATGAAATCGTTTATATAGTGTAAAATGAATAAAACAGTACCAAACATGATATGCACAAGATAACTTTCCTTCTACAGTAGGGGGCGCTGCTTGCAGTCAGAATATGAAGAGGGTACAGCTCTTCAATTTGAGCTTTATTTCATTAAAATATATTCAGAAGTTTCAGAGATATAGCCTTAAATATACAGTAGTTAGGAAGAATGCACAACAATATAATATATAAAAAAATGACATATGTTATATTGTTGAAATGTTGCCTGACAACATATATATACCAATTAGTTGAGTTTAGAAGAAAAGTGAAGAAATTCGTGTTTGAAGACATACTTTTTCTACTTAGGATGAGTGTCACGTGGTCTCATCAATTCTGCAAGGGTTATATTGCTTCATGTATAACAACAGGTACTATCTTCATTTTTTAAAATTTTTTGTTATAATGTGTAGATTTTCTTACCATTTTATCATGTTTGCAATTCTTAGGTAGTATATTTGGTTGTTGTATGGAAAACATATACAGGGTGATGCAAAATTCAAACCCATAATATAAAAATTTTATTTGTTTTTCAAAAAATGAAGAAAGTGCGCCAATTAGCGAATGCGCTGTATGTAGTTCTGAACGGTACATGTACTTATTCCTCGGTTGTCATTGGTCAGCCATATTGTTATGAAGCAATGAGACATATCGTGGAATAAAATCGTTTATATAGTGTAAAATGAATAAAACAGTACCAAACATGATATGCACAAGATAACTTTTCTTCTACTGTAGGGGGCGCTGCTTGCAGTCAGAATATGAAGAGGGTACAGCTCTTCAATTTGAGCTTTATTTCATTAAAATATATTCAGAAGTTTCGGAGATATAGCCTTAAATATACAGTAGTTAGGAAGAATGCACAACAATATAATATATATAAAAATGACATATGTTATATTGTTGAGATGTTGCCTAACAACATATATATACCAATTAGTTGAGTTTAGAAGAAAAGTGAAGAAATTCGTGTTTGAAGACATACTTTTTCTACTTAGGATGAGTGTCACGTGGTCTCATCAATTCTGCAAGGGTTATATTGCTTCATGTATAACAACAGGTACTATCTTCATTTTTTAAAATTATTTGTTGCAATGTGTAGATTTTCTTACCATTTTATCATGTTTGCAATTCTTAGGTAGTATATTTGGTTCTTGTATGGAAAACATATACAGGGTGATGCAAAATTCAAACACATAGTATAAAAATTTTATTTGTTTTTCAAAAAATGAAGAAAGTGCGCCAATTAGCGAATGCGCTGTATGTAGTTCTGAACGGTACATGTCCTTGTTCCTCGGTTGTCATTGGTCAGCCATATTGTTAAGAGGCAATGAGACATATCATGGAATGAAATCGTTTATATAGTGTAAAATGAATAAAACAGTACCAAACATGATATGCACAAGATAACTTTTCTTCTACAGTAGGGGGCGCTGCTTGCAGTCAGAATATGAAGAGGGTACAGCTCTTCAATTTGAGCTTTATTTCATTAAAATATATTCAGAAGTTTCGGAGATATAGCCTTAAATATACAGTAGTTAGGAAGAATGCACAACAATATAATATATATAAAAATGACATATGTTATATTGTTGAGATGTTGCCTAACAACATATATATACCAATTAGTTGAGTTTAGAAGAAAAAGTGAAGAAATTCTTGTTTGAAGACATACTTTTTCTACTTAGGATGAGTGTCACGTGGTCTCATCAATTCTGCAAGGGTTATATTGCTTCATGTATAACAACAGGTACTATCTTCATTTTTTAAAATTTTTTGTTATAATGTGTAGATTTTCTTACCATTTTATCATGTTTGCAATTCTTAGGTAGTATATTTGGTTGTTGTATGGAAAACATATACAGGGTGATGCAAAATTCAAACCCATAGTATAAAAATTTTATTTGTTTTTAAAAAAATGAAGAAAGTGCGCCAATTAGCGAATGCGCTGTATGTAGTTCTGAACGGTACATGTACTTATTCCTCGGTTGTCATTGGTCAGCCATATTGTTATGAAGCAATGAGACATATCGTGGAATAAAATCGTTTATATAGTGTAAAATGAATAAAACAGTACCAAACATGATATGCACAAGATAACTTTTCTTCTACTGTAGGGGGCGCTGCTTGCAGTCAGAATATGAAGAGGGTACAGCTCTTCAATTTGAGCTTTATTTCATTAAAATATATTCAGAAGTTTCGGAGATATAGCCTTAAATATACAGTAGTTAGGAACAATGCACAACAATATAATATATATAAAAATGACATATGTTATATTGTTGAGATGTTGCCTAACAACATATATATACCAATTAGTTGAGTTTAGAAGAAAAGTGAAGAAATTCGTGTTTGAAGACATACTTTTTCTACTTAGGATGAGTGTCACGTGGTCTCATGAATTCTGCAAGGGTTATATTGCTTCATGTATAACAACAGGTACTATCTTCATTTTTTAAAATTATTTGTTGCAATGTGTAGATTTTCTTACCATTTTATCATGTTTGTAATTCTTAGGTAGTATATTTGGTTCTTGTATTGAAAACATATACAGGGTGATGCAAAATTCATACCCATAGTTTAAAAATTTTATTTGTTTTTCAAAAAATGAAGAAAGTGCGCCAATTAGCGAATGCGCTGTATGTAGTTCTGAACGGTACATGTCCTTGTTCCTCGGTTGTCATTGGTCAGCCATATTGTTAAGAGGCAATGAGACATATCATGGAATGAAATCGTTTATATAGTGTAAAATGAATAAAACAGTACCAAACATGATATGCACAAGATAACTTTCCTTCTACAGTAGGGGGCGCTGCTTGCAGTCGGAATATGAAGAGGGTACAGCTCTTCAATTTGAGCTTTATTTCATTAAAATATATTCAGAAGTTTCAGAGATATAGCCTTAAATATACAGTAGTTAGGAAGAATGCACAACAATATAATATATAAAAAAATGACATATGTTATATTGTTGAAATGTTGCCTGACAACATATATATACCAATTAGTTGAGTTTAGAAGAAAAGTGAAGAAATTCGTGTTTGAAGACATACTTTTTCTACTTAGGATGAGTGTCACGTGGTCTCATCAATTCTGCAAGGGTTATATTGCTTCATGTATAACAACAGGTACTATCTTCATTTTTTAAAATTATTTGTTGCAATGTGTAGATTTTCTTACCATTTTATCATGTTTGCAATTCTTAGGTAGTATATTTGGTTCTTGTATGGAAAACATATACAGGGTGATGCAAAATTCAAACCCATAGTATAAAAATTTTATTTGTTTTTCAAAAAATGAAGAAAGTGCGCCAATTAGCGAATGCGCTGTATGTAGTTCTGAACGGTACATGTCCTTGTTCCTCGGTTGTCATTGGTCAGCCATATTGTTAAGAGGCAATGAGACATATCATGGAATGAAATCGTTTATATAGTGTAAAATGAATAAAACAGTACCAAACATGATATGCACAAGATAACTTTTCTTCTACAGTAGGGGGCGCTGCTTGCAGTCAGAATATGAAGAGGGTACAGCTCTTCAATTTGAGCTTTATTTCATTAAAATATATTCAGAAGTTTCGGAGATATAGCCTTAAATATACAGTAGTTAGGAAGAATGCACAACAATATAATATATATAAAAATGACATATGTTATATTGTTGAGATGTTGCCTAACAACATATATATACCAATTAGTTGAGTTTAGAAGAAAAAGTGAAGAAATTCTTGTTTGAAGACATACTTTTTCTACTTAGGATGAGTGTCACGTGGTCTCATCAATTCTGCAAGGGTTATATTGCTTCATGTATAACAACAGGTACTATCTTCATTTTTTAAAATTTTTTGTTATAATGTGTAGATTTTCTTACCATTTTATCATGTTTGCAATTCTTAGGTAGTATATTTGGTTGTTGTATGGAAAACATATACAGGGTGATGCAAAATTCAAACCCATAGTATAAAAATTTTATTTGTTTTTAAAAAAATGAAGAAAGTGCGCCAATTAGCGAATGCGCTGTATGTAGTTCTGAACGGTACATGTACTTATTCCTCGGTTGTCATTGGTCAGCCATATTGTTATGAAGCAATGAGACATATCGTGGAATAAAATCGTTTATATAGTGTAAAATGAATAAAACAGTACCAAACATGATATGCACAAGATAACTTTTCTTCTACTGTAGGGGGCGCTGCTTGCAGTCAGAATATGAAGAGGGTACAGCTCTTCAATTTGAGCTTTATTTCATTAAAATATATTCAGAAGTTTCGGAGATATAGCCTTAAATATACAGTAGTTAGGAACAATGCACAACAATATAATATATATAAAAATGACATATGTTATATTGTTGAGATGTTGCCTAACAACATATATATACCAATTAGTTGAGTTTAGAAGAAAAGTGAAGAAATTCGTGTTTGAAGACATACTTTTTCTACTTAGGATGAGTGTCACGTGGTCTCATGAATTCTGCAAGGGTTATATTGCTTCATGTATAACAACAGGTACTATCTTCATTTTTTAAAATTATTTGTTGCAATGTGTAGATTTTCTTACCATTTTATCATGTTTGTAATTCTTAGGTAGTATATTTGGTTCTTGTATTGAAAACATATACAGGGTGATGCAAAATTCATACCCATAGTTTAAAAATTTTATTTGTTTTTCAAAAAATGAAGAAAGTGCGCCAATTAGCGAATGCGCTGTATGTAGTTCTGAACGGTACATGTCCTTGTTCCTCGGTTGTCATTGGTCAGCCATATTGTTAAGAGGCAATGAGACATATCATGGAATGAAATCGTTTATATAGTGTAAAATGAATAAAACAGTACCAAACATGATATGCACAAGATAACTTTCCTTCTACAGTAGGGGGCGCTGCTTGCAGTCGGAATATGAAGAGGGTACAGCTCTTCAATTTGAGCTTTATTTCATTAAAATATATTCAGAAGTTTCAGAGATATAGCCTTAAATATACAGTAGTTAGGAAGAATGCACAACAATATAATATATAAAAAAATGACATATGTTATATTGTTGAAATGTTGCCTGACAACATATATATACCAATTAGTTGAGTTTAGAAGAAAAGTGAAGAAATTCGTGTTTGAAGACATACTTTTTCTACTTAGGATGAGTGTCACGTGGTCTCATCAATTCTGCAAGGGTTATATTGCTTCATGTATAACAACAGGTACTATCTTCATTTTTTAAAATTTTTTGTTATAATGTGTAGATTTTCTTACCATTTTATCATGTTTGCAATTCTTAGGTAGTATATTTGGTTGTTGTATGGAAAACATATACAGGGTGATGCAAAATTCAAACACATAGTATAAAAATTTTATTTGTTTTTCAAAAAATGAAGAAAGTGCGCCAATTAGCGAATGCGCTGTATGTAGTTCTGAACGGTACATGTCCTTGTTCCTCGGTTGTCATTGGTCAGCCATATTGTTAAGAGGCAATGAGACATATCATGGAATAAAATCGTTTATATAGTGTAAAATGAATAAAACAGTACCAAACATGATATGCACAAGATAACTTTTCTTCTACTGTAGGGGGCGCTGCTTGCAGTCAGAATATGAAGAGGGTACAGCTCTTCAATTTGAGCTTTATTTCATTAAAATATATTCAGAAGTTTCGGAGATATAGCCTTAAATATACAGTAGTTAGGAAGAATGCACAACAATATAATATATATAAAAATGACATATGTTATGTTGTTGAGATGTTGCCTAACAACATATATATACCAATTAGTTGAGTTTAGAAGAAAAGTGAAGAAATTCGTGTTTGAAGACATACTTTTTCTACTTAGGATGAGTGTCACGTGGTCTCATCAATTCTGCAAGGGTTATATTGCTTCATGTATAACAACAGGTACTATCTTCATTTTTTAAAATTATTTGTTGCAATGTGTAGATTTTCTTACCATTTTATCATGTTTGCAATTCTTAGGTAGTATATTTGGTTGTTGTATGGAAAACATATACAGGGTGATGCAAAATTCAAACCCATAGTATAAAAATTTTATTTGTTTTTCAAAAAATGAAGAAAGTGCGCCAATTAGCGAATGCGCTGTATGTAGTTCTGAACGGTACATGTCCTTGTTCCTCGGTTGTCATTGGTCAGCCATATTGTTAAGAGGCAATGAGACATATCATGGAATGAAATCGTTTATATAGTGTAAAATGAATAAAACAGTACCAAACATGATATGCACAAGATAATTTTCCTTCTACAGTAGGGGGCGCTGCTTGCAGTCAGAATATGAAGAGGGTACAGCTCTTCAATTTGAGCTTTATTTCATTAAAATATATTCAGAAGTTTCAGAGATATAGCCTTAAATATACAGTAGTTAGGAAGAATGCACAACAATATAATATATAAAAAAATGACATATGTTATATTGTTGAAATGTTGCCTGACAACATATATATACCAATTAGTTGAGTTTAGAAGAAAAGTGAAGAAATTCGTGTTTGAAGACATACTTTTTCTACTTAGGATGAGTGTCACGTGGTCTCATCAATTCTGCAAGGGTTATATTGCTTCATGTATAACAACAGGTACTATCTTCATTTTTTAAAATTTTTTCTTATAATGTGTAGATTTTCTTACCATTTTATCATGTTTGCAATTCTTAGGTAGTATATTTGGTTGTTGTATGGAAAACATATACAGGGTGATGCAAAATTCAAACACATAGTATAAAAATTTTATTTGTTTTTCAAAAAATGAAGAAAGTGCGCCAATT
The DNA here is from genome assembly GCF_964235325.1 of Thermobia domestica. Taxonomy (NCBI): domain Eukaryota; kingdom Metazoa; phylum Arthropoda; class Insecta; order Zygentoma; family Lepismatidae; genus Thermobia; species Thermobia domestica. The sequence continues at coordinate 3,947 of NW_027656974.1, read as the reverse complement.
AGCGAATGCGCTGTATGTAGTTCTGAACGGTACATGTCCTTGTTCCTCGGTTGTCATTGGTCAGCCATATTGTTAAGAGGCAATGAGACATATCATGGAATAAAATCGTTTATATAGTGTAAAATGAATAAAACAGTACCAAACATGATATGCACAAGATAACTTTTCTTCTACTGTAGGGGGCGCTGCTTGCAGTCAGAATATGAAGAGGGTACAGCTCTTCAATTTGAGCTTTATTTCATTAAAATATATTCAGAAGTTTCGGAGATATAGCCTTAAATATACAGTAGTTAGGAAGAATGCACAACAATATAATATATATAAAAATGACATATGTTATGTTGTTGAGATGTTGCCTAACAACATATATATACCAATTAGTTGAGTTTAGAAGAAAAGTGAAGAAATTCGTGTTTGAAGACATACTTTTTCTACTTAGGATGAGTGTCACGTGGTCTCATCAATTCTGCAAGGGTTATATTGCTTCATGTATAACAACAGGTACTATCTTCATTTTTTAAAATTATTTGTTGCAATGTGTAGATTTTCTTACCATTTTATCATGTTTGCAATTCTTAGGTAGTATATTTGGTTCTTGTATGGAAAACATATACAGGGTGATGCAAAATTCAAACACATAGTATAAAAATTTTATTTGTTTTTCAAAAAATGAAGAAAGTGCGCCAATTAGCGAATGCGCTGTATGTAGTTCTGAACGGTACATGTCCTTGTTCCTCGGTTGTCATTGGTCAGCCATATTGTTAAGAGGCAATGAGACATATCATGGAATGAAATCGTTTATATAGTGTAAAATGAATAAAACAGTACCAAACATGATATGCACAAGATAACTTTTCTTCTACAGTAGGGGGCGCTGCTTGCAGTCAGAATATGAAGAGGGTACAGCTCTTCAATTTGAGCTTTATTTCATTAAAATATATTCAGAAGTTTCGGAGATATAGCCTTAAATATACAGTAGTTAGGAAGAATGCACAACAATATAATATATATAAAAATGACATATGTTATATTGTTGAGATGTTGCCTAACAACATATATATACCAATTAGTTGAGTTTAGAAGAAAAAGTGAAGAAATTCTTGTTTGAAGACATACTTTTTCTACTTAGGATGAGTGTCACGTGGTCTCATCAATTCTGCAAGGGTTATATTGCTTCATGTATAACAACAGGTACTATCTTCATTTTTTAAAATTTTTTGTTATAATGTGTAGATTTTCTTACCATTTTATCATGTTTGCAATTCTTAGGTAGTATATTTGGTTGTTGTATGGAAAACATATACAGGGTGATGCAAAATTCAAACCCATAGTATAAAAATTTTATTTGTTTTTCAAAAAATGAAGAAAGTGCGCCAATTAGCGAATGCGCTGTATGTAGTTCTGAACGGTACATGTACTTATTCCTCGGTTGTCATTGGTCAGCCATATTGTTATGAAGCAATGAGACATATCGTGGAATAAAATCGTTTATATAGTGTAAAATGAATAAAACAGTACCAAACATGATATGCACAAGATAACTTTTCTTCTACTGTAGGGGGCGCTGCTTGCAGTCAGAATATGAAGAGGGTACAGCTCTTCAATTTGAGCTTTATTTCATTAAAATATATTCAGAAGTTTCGGAGATATAGCCTTAAATATACAGTAGTTAGGAACAATGCACAACAATATAATATATATAAAAATGACATATGTTATATTGTTGAGATGTTGCCTAACAACATATATATACCAATTAGTTGAGTTTAGAAGAAAAGTGAAGAAATTCGTGTTTGAAGACATACTTTTTCTACTTAGGATGAGTGTCACGTGGTCTCATGAATTCTGCAAGGGTTATATTGCTTCATGTATAACAACAGGTACTATCTTCATTTTTTAAAATTATTTGTTGCAATGTGTAGATTTTCTTACCATTTTATCATGTTTGTAATTCTTAGGTAGTATATTTGGTTCTTGTATTGAAAACATATACAGGGTGATGCAAAATTCATACCCATAGTTTAAAAATTTTATTTGTTTTTCAAAAAATGAAGAAAGTGCGCCAATTAGCGAATGCGCTGTATGTAGTTCTGAACGGTACATGTCCTTGTTCCTCGGTTGTCATTGGTCAGCCATATTGTTAAGAGGCAATGAGACATATCATGGAATGAAATCGTTTATATAGTGTAAAATGAATAAAACAGTACCAAACATGATATGCACAAGATAACTTTCCTTCTACAGTAGGGGGCGCTCCTTGCAGTCGGAATATGAAGAGGGTACAGCTCTTCAATTTGAGCTTTATTTCATTAAAATATATTCAGAAGTTTCAGAGATATAGCCTTAAATATACAGTAGTTAGGAAGAATGCACAACAATATAATATATAAAAAAATGACATATGTTATATTGTTGAAATGTTGCCTGACAACATATATATACCAATTAGTTGAGTTTAGAAGAAAAGTGAAGAAATTCGTGTTTGAAGACATACTTTTTCTACTTAGGATGAGTGTCACGTGGTCTCATCAATTCTGCAAGGGTTATATTGCTTCATGTATAACAACAGGTACTATCTTCATTTTTTAAAATTATTTGTTGCAATGTGTAGATTTTCTTACCATTTTATCATGTTTGCAATTCTTAGGTAGTATATTTGGTTCTTGTATGGAAAACATATACAGGGTGATGCAAAATTCAAACCCATAGTATAAAAATTTTATTTGTTTTTCAAAAAATGAAGAAAGTGCGCCAATTAGCGAATGCGCTGTATGTAGTTCTGAACGGTACATGTCCTTGTTCCTCGGTTGTCATTGGTCAGCCATATTGTTAAGAGGCAATGAGACATATCATGGAATGAAATCGTTTATATAGTGTAAAATGAATAAAACAGTACCAAACATGATATGCACAAGATAACTTTTCTTCTACAGTAGGGGGCGCTGCTTGCAGGCAGAATATGAAGAGGGTACAGCTCTTCAATTTGAGCTTTATTTCATTAAAATATATTCAGAAGTTTCGGAGATATAGCCTTAAATATACAGTAGTTAGGAAGAATGCACAACAATATAATATATATAAAAATGACATATGTTATATTGTTGAGATGTTGCCTAACAACATATATATACCAATTAGTTGAGTTTAGAAGAAAAAGTGAAGAAATTCTTGTTTGAAGACATACTTTTTCTACTTAGGATGAGTGTCACGTGGTCTCATCAATTCTGCAAGGGTTATATTGCTTCATGTATAACAACAGGTACTATCTTCATTTTTTAAAATTTTTTGTTATAATGTGTAGATTTTCTTACCATTTTATCATGTTTGCAATTCTTAGGTAGTATATTTGGTTGTTGTATGGAAAACATATACAGGGTGATGCAAAATTCAAACCCATAGTATAAAAATTTTATTTGTTTTTCAAAAAATGAAGAAAGTGCGCCAATTAGCGAATGCGCTGTATGTAGTTCTGAACGGTACATGTACTTATTCCTCGGTTGTCATTGGTCAGCCATATTGTTATGAAGCAATGAGACATATCGTGGAATAAAATCGTTTATATAGTGTAAAATGAATAAAACAGTACCAAACATGATATGCACAAGATAACTTTTCTTCTACTGTAGGGGGCGCTGCTTGCAGTCAGAATATGAAGAGGGTACAGCTCTTCAATTTGAGCTTTATTTCATTAAAATATATTCAGAAGTTTCGGAGATATAGCCTTAAATATACAGTAGTTAGGAACAATGCACAACAATATAATATATATAAAAATGACATATGTTATATTGTTGAGATGTTGCCTAACAACATATATATACCAATTAGTTGAGTTTAGAAGAAAAGTGAAGAAATTCGTGTTTGAAGACATACTTTTTCTACTTAGGATGAGTGTCACGTGGTCTCATGAATTCTGCAAGGGTTATATTGCTTCATGTATAACAACA
>NW_027656973.1:0-48930 GCF_964235325.1 Thermobia domestica | reverse complement strand
AATATTTAATGTGGAAGCAGTGGCGTTAAATAAGGTTTCCGGGCTTAATCCCCCCGGAATTCGTTTTACTATATTAAAGTAAATGAAATATCCTTCACAATTTTCACATTTCTAGGAATAAAGTTAGCAAAAATTCTCTCCTCGAAACAAAATCGTAAATACGCCACTGACAGGATGTGCATTTTTAGAACGTTAGTAGAAAAATAAATGTAAGGAAAATTTTCACAAATTGTAATGGAAATATTGTGTTTAATGTAATGTAATATGTTTTTAATGTTGAGAGCAGGGGAAAAAATGGATCTGAAAAGTTGGGGGGCGGTAGGTAGCGGATGAGGTCACGCCGTTCCCCCTGCCTATCTTTGCCCATTGTATTTTTGTTTTTTACGAAATGGAGATACGCCGCAAAAATTTTTCTAGGTGGTTCTCCCCCCGCACTTTTACCACTAGTTGAGAGAGTAAATGTTTTTGAAGTAACACTAAAAATGTTTTACATGCATGATAAAGAAAACAGAATAGGCCTATGAACAGAATAAAATGTATTCCAACATGTCATTTACAATATTTTCTATTGTTACAAGAAAAGATAAAATATAATTTTTAAAATATTTCGAATATTTTAAAAATAATTTCGTTCGTAATATAAGAAATATTTCTAAAACGCTTATTAATTTTGTATGGAAATATTTTTGTTACCTTGTCCTGTAACTTAAATGAAACATTTTCATGCAATATTTTAGAATTATTTCAAGAATATTTTAGCGAATGTTGATTAAATTCTCTCACGAGAGTACCGTTCTAGCATTATTACCAATCATTATACTAATTATAGCAGCATTGTTAAAAATTTGAAATTTATGATATGCTCTGACAACGCATAATCATTATGTAAGTTGTGAGGCATTAGCATCGCTACATCAACCGTCATTTGTTTATCAGAAGTACCAGCATTCCTTGCGCTAAGTTAAATTAAGACATGGCAACATACATGAAGTTCATGTGAATCACTAATTCGAATGTTATCATTTGACAGTTATACTTATTACATAATTAGGAAGAAGGCAACTGGAATTAAATGGTCGTGCCTACGAAGAAGGTGTCCAATTGGAGGCCGAAATAAAATGAAGGCGGTAAGTATAACGACTACATAAAATAATTTAGTTTTATTTTCTGTAAGGCATGCGGGATGCTAGATTATCTCCTAAATGATTTGCGCTAGGTGATTTGGTAATACGTCACGTGGCATAGATGAAATTCAAAAGGAGCGTCAGAAGTAATTGTCGAAAAAGTATAATTAATCTTTTATGATTTGCGTATATATATATATATATATATATATATATATATATATATATATATATATATATATATATATATATATATATATATACGCTGCCGGATGTATGACGTAAAAACTACAGTGCAAAAAATATAAATCAGCCTGTACTACGTGGCCACTAAAAAGCACCAATAGGCAGGATTCTAGTACACAGGTTCCTCTTTCCATTTATCTGTAATAAAGACAGAAATCCAGCCACCTTCACTTGCTAACGCTCGCTCGGCAATACTATGTTAATTAAATATTTTACTTTGGTACAGAAAAATCTATTAACCTACATGGAGTACCTGTGTTCTAGAACCTTCCCGCACCGATACTATCTGAGTCAGAGTATTGCGAAGGTGGAGGATATTAGGAGCAAGGGGATGCTTCCAATGGGAAAAGATGTGGGCAAGTCTTTACTTTAGGTAAGGCAGTGGCAATTAGCCAATTGATCTGAACCGGTTCCTGCAGTAACCGGTTCCCAAGAAGGAAAGAGAGAAAACGACGTGCCCTGCAGGGCTCTAACCCGCCTTCACTCGCTAACGCTCGCTCGACAATATGTACTGACATAATATCACTGCCATGCCCAAAGTAAAGAGTTACAAAAGATGCGTACATTACCATTTTTATGACAGGTTATAATAATTCTGCGTGCAGTTTTACTTCTGGTGTGCCACTCGAAAGCAGTGTTTCAGAAGTATTGTTCCGGGGACATTACTCATGCTATTCTAGTTATTATTGTAAACGTATTATTTTGGTCTGCTCTGGGGAGCCACTGCCCTCCCAAAAACACGTCTGGAAGAAACACTGCTCGAAATACTTAGTGAAATAAAATTATTTCTCTACTTTAATTCTTGTTGTCTATTTAATGATTTTCGCCAAGAGACGTATAAATTTTTCACTTGGCATAGATAAAATTCAAGGGGACCGTCAGAATTGTCGAAAAATTACAATTCTTTTACGATTTGCGTATTTACCTAGGTATACTGATTCCTGATGTGTGGATAAGAAGTACAATATAAAAAATACAAACCAATCTGTGTTAGGGGGCTACTAAAAAGAACGAATGCGATCTAACCGAGTCAGGGAGCGTAAAGGCGGGGGGGGCCCGAGGGGTGCTTCGGAAGGGAGTAGGCAGGTACATTTCTTTATTGATGACGGGTTAATTGCGCATATATTACTATTTTAATGACGTATTTACGATTTTATCAGGGTAAAAGGGCTTGGCTAACTTTGTTCTGCAAGATAATTCATTTACTTTAATATAGTAAGAACAATTTCAGGGGGCTTAAGCCCGGAAGCCCCCCTTAAATACACCACTGGGTTATAATAATTCTGGGGTTCACTCGAGCAGACGTTTACACCGAAAACAAATTTAATAGATAAAATGTGATGTGAAATATTTTTCGTGAAGGAATGAGAGTGTTAATGTAAATATTTCTGTCATTGCACAGCTTATTAAAATGGATTTTGAATGCAAATAGGGTAGAAGTAAGCTCCGGGAATTTGCGGTTTATACGTCAGTTGTGGACATTGCGATGGCCGAAATGTAAATATTTTCTAAAAAGAATTACGTAATAAAGAGAGAAGGATTATAAAGTTTCTGTAAAGTCATCGTATGGTGAAGCGCGTAAAATCAACTGCGCAAAGTGTGGAAAAGATTTATTCAAGAAGAAAAATTCAGAACAGAAGCAATAGCCCTACATACACTATTTTCTGTCGTAAAGGTAAGAAAGAAAGGTGGTGCAACACTCGTGTATTAGCTGTGAAATCTATTCTTTTTAAGGATCGAAATTAAGTGTTTTTGAAGATAAGAATAATTACAAATATTGTAAATGTTATTCAACCATCCTCGTTTATGCGTACCGCCTCCCTTGTCGCTGAGGTGCGTGCTCGCTACGATTTCGCTCGGCCCCACCTGCTGTGCTTCTGCCCTGACTCAGTTAGATAGCATTCGTGCTTTTTTACTGGCCACCTAGCAGTAGTTGTTTCGCTTTTTCTTTTAGAGCTCCTCATTTAGTGCATAGGGGGGCCCGGTTGCTCAGTGGAAGAGGGTTCACCTCCGGTGCTTGGGGTCCCTGGTTCGATCCCAGCTCACGCCATGTGGACTTTTGACGGGGTTCTCCCATTTCCTCCCACTTTCTTCAAGCCATCATTACACTCATTATCACCGTGTCCTTTAGCCTAACCGGCATAATCGTGGGACGTTAAATTTAAGGATTTCTTTTCGTTTAGTGCATGTTCTGCAAAAAGGAACCGAAGATGCAAGAAATGCGACAAAATTTGGTAAAACAGTCTGCTCTAATATTGCCTAATTCTGCGTGCAGGTTTACTATTGGCGTCCCGCTCGAAATAATTGTTGAAAAATTATAATTCTTTCGCTAATTTTTTATTGTCTCTTAAATGGTTTGCGGCAGGCAACTTGTAAATATTTCACTTGGCATATATAAAATAAAAGGGGCTATGAGACTAGATTTGCGGAAAGATTATAATTATTCTTTTGCGATTTGCGTATATATATATATATATATATATATATATATATATATATATATATATATATATATATATATATATATATATATGTGTGTGTGTGTATGTATGTATGTATGTGTGTGTGTGTATTGTATTTATGTTTGCCCAAGTGGGCTCAGCCCGGAAAAACCCACCTGGATTTTTGAGCTTTTTGTTAGTATATTATTATTGCAATTAACTTGATCACATTAAAAGAGATTCTTATTAGATTTTGGACTTTCCTTGGGCGAATTAGTTGCTTTCACGTTAAGATATACAACATTCAACGTAAGACCTTTATAAAGTTCTGAATCCATTAAAAAAGCCGTACCTTAGAGTGAGATAATTATAGAACAAATTAATGTATGGATAGTGCTTATAGTCTATTGGAAGTAAAATATTCAAATTTATATTTTAGAAAATACCTTGCGTGAATAGTGTGCTCGCCCACTCCCCGACGCCGAAGGACATTTTCCCTCATACATCTGATAGATTTAGGGCCATAGGTGCTAGTAGTATTAGTAAATATGTAGTGTATTAAACAGTTTAGTTTAGTTATTTGTTGCTAGTTTTCAAATAAGCTTTCTGTAGAATCAACACCAGCAATAGCGTAAAAATTCGTGTAAAATTTAAGAATCTTAATGCTCGGAGTTTCGAAGAGTACATAACGCTTACTATTTCAAGTGCTGCATTCAAACTTCGTACTAGTGGAAGTTTCGATGTACAGTAACGAAAGCTTGCATTTTCGGAAAATAATAATAAACCTTCGTCGCGAAAGAAGTGCTCGGGAAATTCCCACAATTAAACGCACAAAGCATCGGAACTGAATACTTCAACAATAAAACTATTTGAAAAAAATGAAATAAAATCTTCGAGTTTACGTCCCACGCTTATGCCTGTTAGGCTAAAGGAGACGGTGATTATGAGAAATGAATGAAATGGTGAAATGAACAAAGTGGGAGGAAAGGGAAGAACCCCAATAAAACCCACGAGCACAGTGATGTTCACCAAAAAGTCGACACGTCGCGATCTGGAATCGAACCACGAACCCCAAGCACCGGCGGTGAATGCTCTACCACTGAGCCACTGCGCCCATAATAAAACTTTTTACTGTATAATATATGAATTATACAGGGTGTTTCAAAACAACACCGACAACGTTTGGAAGATGATTCATGACACCAAGATAAGATAAAAATATGGATCAACCTGGGTGCACAAGTGCTTCCTTTCGGACTTATAGGCTGCCGAAAATATGAAAAGATGATCTTTAATGGCCTATAACGCCAAAACTATGGGACCTACCGTAGTCGTTTCGAGACTTCAGTTAGGAACTAAAATGTGCACTATAGAAAAATACAGGTTTCAGAATCCTGCGGTACTCACGCAACATTTTTTATAGATGGAGCTTTGCTACGGGCATATAATTTGAAGTACTCACCAGCTGCCTCTTTTTCATGTTTTCGGCAGCATATAGCTCCGAAAGGAAGCATTTGTTCATCTAGATTGATCTATACTTTTGTCTTATCGTGGTGTCAGGTATCACCTCCCAAGCGTTGTTGGTGTTGTTTTGTAACACTCTCCATATATATTAATTGTTTTAAATTAATTTTCTGGGAGAACGGTCTTGCAACAAGTGTTCGGAAAATTCCCGTAATTGAACGTACAAAGTATCGGAAGTGAACTTCAATAGTAAAACCATTTATTTTACGTGAGAAAATATTTAATTTTATTTTAAGACATTTTGAAACATTTATTTTATAAAACAAGTTAAAGATTGAATTGTTCTAAATTAAATTAATATATTTGCTTTAAATTTATATATTTGGTGTTCATATTTGGCGAATATCACTGAGAGAATTAGGCTGATTCGTTCTACATTTGTTCGTTCGTCTGCTTGTACCACACATACAACAGGGTACCACTTTTCGTCTTTTATGTTTAAATTTTCTGGGTACGAGACACACTAAATCTCCTGTACAGATTTTGGCGACATACTAACCTAAAATTTCAAAATAGCGGGTATCCACACCGCAATTTTCTGTTTTTCAAGTTGAAATTTTCAGAGTAGAAGCACAAGACCCTCTGGATTATGAGGCGATCCAACCTGAGGGTATATATTTTGGCGGCGATCCAACGTAAAATTTCAAAATGACAGACATTTTTCAAAACAGCAGTGAATAGAAAATCGTTGCAAGTTGTGACAATAATAATCTTGAAATATAAATCACATATTAACACTTTTACCGCAAAGGCATTGTAATACTTTAAAAAACTCAATGGGCCCAGGTGGGTTGGGCTTTTTCTAAAAAGCCGGGGTTTTCAAACCCTGATTGTATTGTATTCATTTTTACCCGTTTTCATACAAATTATTCACAACGTGAAAGTATGAGTTGGACACGTCACACGAACATTGAATGTGTACGTATTTATACATTTAAATCTACCTGTATTTAATAGTTTTGAATTTTACCTGTATATCTTCCAAAATGTAGTGCGCCAAAATAAACCAGCACCTAAAATTTAAAGGTCTTAGTGACGACTGATTGATCCTCGCACAAGCCAAGCCGATTAACTTAAAAACTTGAAATTTTTACAGTACATAGGATTTGTGACGTATGGTAACACTAAGGAAGATTTTTTGGTAATTCTACGGGAATGCTAGTACTTTAATAAGGTGGCCATATCTCTGAATCTCGTAGGCTTAGATGCTTGAAGTTTTATTTGGACTTCTCATTTAAAATAATTTGATACGTTTTAAAAGTTTTTTTTATTTTAGTAAAAATGTTAAGATAAGAGGGTAAAATGTAAAACAGGGGATGGGTTTGCAATTACTATAATCAAATGTCAATATCCCGCAAGATTTGAAAGTTAGGAACATGGAGTTTGGACTCATCATTTAACATATTTAGACACGTATTTAAGTTTTTTTTAAATTATCATATATATATATATATATATATATATATATATATATATATATATATATATATATATATATATATATATATATATATATATATATATATACTTTTTGACACAACTTAGAATGGAACAAAAAGGGCAGATACACGGAAATTGGTGAAAGCATTTTAATAAGATGGCCACATCTCCGAATCCCTTAAGCTTAAAAAATTTGATGCTTTGTATTTAGGATCCTCATTCAAAATAATTTGTACGTGTTTCACTGATTTTTGATATTTTAGTAAAACTTTGAACAAAAGAGGGGCAAAGGAAAAAAAAGTTTTGGTTTGAAGGTTCGAAACATGGAATTTGGTATTCGGACTTCTAATTTGAAATAATTAGATACGTAATTATACTTTCTTTTTTAAATATATGTCCTAGAAGGAAAGAAGAAGGGCACTGACAGCTATGGAGGGAGAATAGAGCTGGTAAAAATTAGTAGACACGTGTCCAAGAGTTTTTGAAAATTCCGTATATTAGAGTGAAAGGGGCGTAATTGTTAGTCTGACAGCGAAACGAGTACGTTTAGAACTAGTTGAAACCTTTAGAAGGTACGTAGTTTATCTCTGCTGCATGGGGTCCTTGGTTCGATCCCAGCTCGCGCCAAGCGGGCTTTGTTGTAGACAAACCGTATTCGTGTGTTTTCTCGGGGCTTTCCCGTTTCCTCCCACTTACTTTATTCCACTATTTCATTCATTTCTCATCATCAGCGTCTCACTTAACCTCGATGCATAAACGTGGGACGTTAAACTAAATGTTTCATTTCATCTTAATTTCCGTGTAAAAGTACCTGCATCTTGAGCTATACATAATATTTCCAATCCGTGAACAATGCTAAACTAGTGTATTAATATAGGTTGCTAACGTTATAGTGCCTACAATTCTGATATTTATGATGTGGTGGACAAACAACCTGTGCGTGGGTTTTCTCGGGGTTCTCCCGTTTCCTCCACTTTCTTCATTCCACCGTTTCATTCATCTCTCATCGTCACCGTTTCCTTTAGCCTAACCGGCATAATCGTGGAACGTAACACTAAAAAATTTCATTTTTTTCTGATATTTTTGAATTCTGATAGAACAACTTCGTGTAGGCTTTGCTTTGGAAGTAATTTGGAAAAACGTGACTTGTTCAATGCATGCCGGAAAGTATCTCTCATCTATGTTGAAGTTCGCGAATAGTTTGTGTTTTCTGCATTACTACTCCCTGAATACAGCGTGCGTATAAAGTCAGTTCTTATTTGTAACAATGTATACATCTAAAAGTTAACAACCTATCACAGTTCCACTTTCATCGAATACATTATTAGAGTGTACCATTTGGTTAAGTTAAATTTCAACGTATACACCCGCATTTTTCATTTCTAAAATATTAACAGTATTACACGCCAGCTAAAGCTGATGCTAGTTTCTAGGGTAATCTAGATTAAAAATAGGTATTGACTTTACAACCACCCTGTATATTCTGAAACTGTTAAATTATTCCTTGTCTTCCTGTAGATTTCGTAATACTTTTTATAGATACGTTGCTTTCATCAATTCTTAATTTACAACTACAGAGTTGGATGGTTTAAACAAAAAAAAAAAACTTTAAATCATGTGAGCTTCATGGTGACGTCTTCACATATCGCACCATCTGCATTACGTTTAACTACTTTTCACCTTTTAATCAAGGGGTCCCGTGTTCAATTCTCGGTCGAACCACAACCCATATTTCAAGTGTAAACCAAGTAGCGATTCAAGGTGTCCCTTTAAGCGAAAGTCTTCTCCGTGATAACCTTGGTATTTCATAAGGATGTTAAGCATAAACATACGACACGAAACCAAATTATATATTTCTACTTGCCTGAATGTCTGTTGTTTTATAAAGAAGCCAAGGTTGCTTAAATATATTGATAGAAATTGGCAAAATGTATCAACTGCCTACGTAGCTTCCAACATCAGCTTGGATTGGACTTTGTTTTAATTTTGTTGAATGTTATTTAGATAACAAATTTGTAATTAATATGATGCGGTGACCTTAAAATTTTACATACAAACACATTTAAATTAATAACAGCATTTTGCCAGTGGATAAGGCGGGAGTTTCCCGATTTATATGTAATTCTGTATAATGTTTTTACTTGTGTAACTGCTTATCTTTTTGTAATTTTGAAATGACTCTTGACAATTATATTAACAACTAAAGCTATGTAAAGTTCAGTACAACGTATTTTTATCAGGAGTCCATGAGTGAGTCGGCAATCTCATTTGTGACCAATTAGTCCCGGTTTCGTGTCGAAATAGACAATTTCTCTTGTATATGTAAGCCGAGAAACGGTTTGGATTCCCTTCCAGCATAACCTTGTTGTTGCATAATAACACCAAGACGAAACACGCTAATTTCTGTCCATATCTAATATAAATACATAGAGTAAATTATTTAAACCAAAAAAAAGCAGTTTTTTCAATAAAAACCATGGTTTTTGCCAACCCTGTACTACTGCTTGAAAATTAGTATGTAACTTTACTTTTATTGGAAAAACGAAACGTCAGTGCAAATATTAATTTTTGAGGATGCGCTAATTGCAACTGACTCAGTGACACTGTCTTCTAAAATCAATGTAATTTGTTTAAGGGCATCAGTTGTATGCTCTAAATTTCCATTACTATTACTTGAGTGCTTAGTGTGTATTTCGTTACAGGTCTAAGAAATGAAAAACTTGGAGGTCGCAGCTCAGAAGCCATCACATGAAACATCATGAAAAAGACAAGTGTAATAGCTGAACAATTTAGGTGGCACGGTGCAAAAGGAAACAGCAAAACTCTCCCTACTGTTCTTTAATTTCATTTTCAAAGTAGAAAAAATTATAGAAGTTGGCATTTGAACAGGGATGTAAATTCTATGTTTAAATTTTTGTAAAAAAAGAAAAAAAACATTATGGTACCCTTTATATTTTCTTTCGCTTTAAATACATACTATTGTGCCATGAATACTTCTCAAAATCATCTTCCTGTAAACTTTATTTCCCAAAAGCTTGTACTACAAGCGCTGTTATAGCATTTAGAACACCTTGAAAATCTTTATTTTATCAAAATTTGCAATTTTCCCCATCTTGAAGTGCCACGTTACATTTCAGTGTCCGTGGAAGAGAGAGCTGAATATGTATAGAGTATATTTCATCCTTTCACTGAATTCTTCTGTCATGTTGGTACTTTACTTGAGCATTTCATGATTCATTCCTACATTCGCGATTTTTTGGATTCTTTGCAATGCAACGTTAACAAAATTATTCATTTGTATAAGGCAAAGTAATATGCATGGCATGCTCCGTGGGGACCGAGCAAGGTAGCGGTCATCAAGGCCTTAGTAACCACCTCGGCATTCACCTGGTGCGACTGTGGAAAAAAGAATGATCGGGTCCAGATATGATAACAGAGCCTTCGGAATGAGACGCTAGTTCTTCATCAACTTAAATACTGCCACATGTTTTCAAATTATTTTTTAATATTAGGTTTAATATTTATAAGATGCTATATTTTTTAAAAATAAATGTGTGACCGCTTCAACATGTCACAACGTCCGTAAGTAAGCTACAGTCTGAGGTATGTCACTTTCAGCTGTAGCTGTTGTCTTCCTTGCCGTTTACATTTTCTTCAGGATTTTACTTTTGTAACCTAATATTCTCTTCACAAGCTGCTGTAGATCCTACACAAACATTTTAAATATTTTTGTAAGTTTAAGATGTAATAATTGATCTTTAATCATTCCCTGCTGTTATTATGTTATTAAACACTGCCTATTATTTTTATTTTCAGAAACTGTGTAACACAAGAGAAACGTAACTAACCATGAGATCGCGTAGATTATTGGGATATGGCTTCAGCATGTCATACAGGGACGGACAAGAAGATCAGCTAAGAATTCAGCTGCAGTTCCACAGAACTTTAACTGACAATTCGCAGCATCGAAATTATAGTTAGTTGTGGTAATCAAAAGTGACGTTATAAAGAAGGAAATATATATTTCTGGTTATTCAGCAATGTGATATTTCTTCAAAGTAGCAAAAAGTGACATTTCGTGAAAAGATCTACTGCCCATGCGCCGTAGATTTGTAGAACATATTTTCAGTAAATATTGTTGTTGATTTTTATTTAATTAGTGTCAGTGACATAATTTTCTAGAACAAGTGTTTACAAGTTAAATTGTGAATTTCTGATATTTGAGAAGATTGTTCTTAATGTATAGAAACAAATAATACGAGCAGCATGAAGATGCTGCTGAAGAGAATTTAAATAAATAAAGCCAGAACAGTGTAAATTTATATTTTTATTTAACTACTAACCGATATAAACTGATATATATGTATATTTATTATAGTGGACAGTGTAAATTATAACTACATAATTTTAGCTTGCTCTCATAATAAGCTGCTTTATTATTATTATTATTAATAATAATAATAATAATAATAATAATAATAATAATAATAATAATAATAATAATAATAATAATAATATTAACTCAATCTTATTTACACACAGAATGCTTCTGGGTGTTCCACTGCTACTGCTGGTATGTGGCCATGCCGTCTATGTATGTTGGGGTGTTTTATGTGATGTTGCGAGGTTCACACTCACAAATTAGAGCCTTCACAATCATCGCGTGCCAGTTTTCAAAGCGGCTATATTGGATTTATTATTTTAAAGATAGGAAAAGGATTGCCAACAATTGTTTCTTGAAATGGATGTCTAAACTTCAATCCTTTTCGTATTAAAAAAAATCCAATACAGCCGCTTTCAAAACTGACAGGCGACGATTGTGAACACACTGATACGCTGTATGAATCTCGTAAGTCACATAAGACCCCCCCCAACATATATCCACGGTGAGGCCACATACCAGTAGTACCAGTGAAACACCCAGAAACATTCTGTGTGTAAATAAGATTTTGATTAAAAAATGCTTAAAATTATGAGAGCAAGCTAACATTATGTAGTTACAATTTACAATGTTTATTATTATTATTTTATTTTGTTTTTATTTATTTATTTATTTTTTTTGTCAGTGTGGAGCGCTATGGTTATTCGTCATGAAGACAGAGTGAGGCAAAGATGTCTAAGCAGGTAAAATTGTACAGAAGAATCTTGGTTTCTTCCAGCTGCTATGTCACACCTTGGCCACCTTGTTTTCAACCCACTATTTGTTCCCAGCAAGAAGCCGTCATATATGCAGAGTGACGCAACAGTGTCAGCGTTGTACTTTTCGTTATTATTTGGCAATATACTAATATAAAAACAAAACTTGCTGCATTTTAAAAATTTCCTTCTGTATCTTACCTTGGTTTCGTATCTGCAATAGTAACCGAGTTGGCCTATGGGCTTTGGGTTCTATCATGTGCAGAAAACATTCTGTAAATATTTTGTCATGTACAGAAAATATTGCCTAAATATTTTGTCATGCACAGAAACTGTTCTCTAAATATATTCCGTCATGTAAAGAAAATATTTTGGCATATTTAAGAAAATATTGTCTGCGTTATTGGTAAATAATTTTAAAATATTCAATGAGAAACATTTTAAAAACCATTCCGTTAACATTGTATAAAACGTTTCAAATTCCTTTTCAGTAATGTTTGGAAATCGTACAGGAAACATTTATTGGAAAGCTTTTCTAACGACGTATAAAATATTTCTACAACATTTTTTAGTGTACTCAGAGAATATTTTCAGTATTATTTGGAAAATGTTTTCAAGAACATATGGAATATATTTCCTTATGGGATGTAGGATACATTTTCTGAAGGAAAATGATGGCACGTTTTAGAAACGTTTTGAAAATATTTCATTGCTGAGTGGGAACGTGCCCAGCATTGAACAATGGGAAGAAAGTTCTTTTTGTCAATTAATGAGAAAATTAGTTTTCCATAGTATAAAAG
Organism: Thermobia domestica; assembly: GCF_964235325.1. Classification (NCBI taxonomy): domain Eukaryota; kingdom Metazoa; phylum Arthropoda; class Insecta; order Zygentoma; family Lepismatidae; genus Thermobia; species Thermobia domestica. The sequence continues at coordinate 36,219 of NW_027656973.1, read as the reverse complement.
GTAAGCATTCTTGCTGTCTGGATTGCCGTTTTGGTAAGACAGCGCCTTAGTTGCACATGGAATGTAGCACATGATGTTGAATCTTTATAAAAACTCCAAATTTTATTTTGAAAATGAGAGTGAGTGCCAGATTAATTACAAATGTCGCAGAATTAATACTCCGATGCTCCTTGGATGTGACAATGATTAATGTAAGGCTACAGCCTCTCTTCTGAAAATCATATGAACAATTTACCATAAATATCCTTAGCAGAAACATACCGGAAGAAGCTATCTTTCCATCAATTAATGTGAAAATTGATGCTGTCTTATTAAGAAGTTATAAGGTACACCTTATAACCTTAGGAGGACACCGAGGGCAAGGAAAGTAATTTTTTTTTATAAAAATGCCAGTTTTTCTAGAAATGAAAATGAGCGTCAGATAATTACAAATGTCACAGAATTAATATTCAAATGCTCATTGGATGTGCAATTGGGGCTATGCTCGCCCCTTCCAAAAGTCATATCAAAATGCACGATAAATACCCTTAGCATGGATATACGGGTATAAAGTAGATGTCTTATGAATGTTATCATTATTGCAGACACATTTTGTGATATTTTTTAAATCTACAATCTACTGTAAAAATTTATCTTCTATCACTGTTACAGATTATGCATATAGATTTGTTGTTATGGGGTCACTGGAATATAATCAGAGAATTTGCATTTGTCAAAAATCCATTGCGACTCTTGATATAACACAAAATGAGACACACAAGTCACCTACGTATTTTCTGCACACTGAAACAAAACCAGCTCAAAATAAAACACAAAATGGTAATGGAAAATGGTGGAGGAGCCACAAAAAATCTTAATGAAAAGAAACATTTTTAAAGTTACAAGTTTAGTAGGTTAGCTTTACATTGCAATATTATTTTCTTGATTTGAAGATAGAGTGTATCTATTTCGTACTTCTTACACAACAACTGTATGATCCAACTTTCCAGATAATAAATAACCTACTCGTACGTACTGTACACGTAAATATACTATGGACACACGGTTGTACAAGAAACAAATGCCTCATGAGGAACAAGGGTCATTTCTTCAAAATTATTGCTTCTCGAAAACAAAATTCTGTGCCTCAATCATCATTAAATGTTTAAAAATATAATGAAACCTAAGTATAGGATCGATAATATCAATTTACTTTCATTCAGCATGTCCTTGTGAACGGGCAAGATATAAAGTAATACGAAAAACTATAGCCATTGTGAACACCTTCTCCAACGTATCTGGAGTGATTATCTCTACACTGTTTTAAGTCATCTAGTAGATATGTTACAAAATGTGTTTGTGTCAACTGCTCATATTAGTAACTGGCACATGCATGGAGCATCAGAGTATTAATTGTGCAAAATTTCTGAATAATCTGGCAAACACTCTCATTTTCAAAATAAAATTTGGAGTTTGTATAATGTTTTAATATATGCCGCCTAAGACGCTCCCTTACAAAAACATCAATCCAGATTTTAAAAGCGCGTACGTTTGTATACTACAAGAAAGTTAATTTTCACATTAATGGACAAAAACATGTTTCTTATAATATGTCGGTGCAAAGGATATTTATGGCGAATATTTATATGAATTTTTAGTTTTTGGACTGTAGCATCATATCAGTCACTGGCACATGTAAGAAACATCAGAACATTAATTCTGTGACATTTGTGATTAAGCTGACGCTTACAGGTATTCTCAAAATAGAATTTGGGATTTACTGACACTCAACCCATCTAATGTTTACGTCCCTTCGCACCCAGAAAAGGAACCTTAAAATGAAGTTCGAGATATATTTCTAAATATACTAACATTTCAGCTGAGTATTATTGCATTTTATAACAAATAATATTGATATGCTCGAAAATCCTTAACAATAAACATTGAAAAAAACTGCTTCAAAAGTTCACATACAATATTCCGTAAGGAAAATGAAGTTTTGTGCTTCCGTACAAAAAAACTGATAAAACCTAATAATTTTGAATCACCCATCCAATTTCGATCAAATTTTCAGCATATATGATTGTTGGGCATCCAATGTTTTTTCAATCGTTTCACGATGACGAGCCAACATAAAGGAGGGGGAGAGGAAGAGAAATTTAAAAATGATCAGAAGTGACCGATATTGGTGTGAAATCAACAGTTTTCTGGGTCGATGAGAGAACCAATGACTTTTCTTCTGATTTTTAATTCATGTTCACCTCTGATAGTTGGGGAAGGGGAGGGTACAACGTAGGGGAGAGGGATAAGCATTTAAAGACGATCGAGTTTGGAATCCGTAATTTTAGGAGCAACTGAGACAATTCTGACATATTTTAAATTATCGAAAATGAGCAATACCAGTGTTGAATCCGTAATTTTCGGTGTCGCTAAGATGAACATTGATACTTACGATGCAGCATAGATCCGAATTCTGCCATACGTCTTGAGGGATTGGGGAAATGGGACATCACATTTCCGCAAAAAATTTAAGTTATTATATATCTACAACATCAAATTAGGGTGACTGGGTTGGTAGTGGTCACCCTTTCAGTAGTAGTCACCCAGAAAATAGATTTGAAGTGCAGACTCGTATTAGCCAATAAGCTTTAGATTTTTCATTTTTACTGCAATGCCTACTACTCTTTCTGTATAGTGCACACCTAATGGATAGCTTTTTTAAATTAGAGTACGAGTCTAGAAGAGTATTTTTATGTGCAGTTTGAAATTTTTTTCAATTTCTAAATTTTGAAGGTAAGCCAGCCGTTCGATTTATTCCCCTATGTCTGTTTATTTTCTGCGTATTGTGAATATTTTTAATATAAACAAATTCAATAATTATCAATTATTTCAAAACTATATTTACTTTTTACTCTTACACTTTTGCATTTGATAAAAATGACTACGTTTTCAGTAGCGGTACAGCAAGGTGGCCATAATTGAAAGCACAATTTCTGTGGTGGACATGAAAGTAAACAGAATAAAAATTAATGGTGGGCACAAAACCTGGTTTCTCGGTTTTGGGTTTTAGAAAAGTTTCAAAAACCGTATTTTCTTCACAGAAACCGGTCTTCAGCGAAACGGGTCTCAATTAGGGATGCGCACGAGACAAGATTTGTGGTTGTCTGGTCTCAAAAATGTGCTGTAGAAGTAATGTCTCGACTCGAAAAGTGTATTTTTCTTTATTGGAAGAGCCGTGTCACGACAAGAAGTTTGTCAAAAAAATCCTGTCTCTACTCCCTGCTCTCGTGCGCATCCCTGGTTTCGATTTTCTCCAAAATCAGTTCGGTTTTACAGAAGCCAGTTTCCGTTTCTTCCAAAATTGGTTCTATTTCTGACGAGAATAGGTTTCGTTGTTCTCCGGAAACCGATTTCGTTTCCACAAAAATAACTTTGTGTTTACCAAAAACTTTTACTGGGACCAGTTTCGGTGAAAACCGAAATGGAATTCCATGAAAAAAGTAACCGGTTTCGGAAAAACCTAAATATTGGGTTTTCGGATTTCAAGTTTCTACAAACCGGTTTCTGTTTTTTTTATAAAAATCGGCTTGTCATCCCTAATAAAAATATTTATTTAATAACGGAATCCAATATTGATAAGCCAACGTAAATAAGTTAGAAGGAATCGGGTGACACCTAGCGGGTAGGGATGGAAGATTCATAACTTTTTATATGCGTGGGAGGAATTCCGTTCAGAGCAGATAACAGAAGATATGCAAACGATGTCAACGGAGTCAATTCAAGATACACAAACTACCAAGTCTGATGCAGGATACCAATCAGAAATCATTGCGTATCCTTCAACAGTCACAGCCTCTCAGCCTGTAGGTGCCATCTCGACATGTCATAACCAATGCAGTTCCAAAGTAAATTCAAAATGGGAAAACTGTGCGTTTAGTCCATTTAAAAGAAATATGTTGTGGCCAAAAAACTCCAGAGAAAACACTAAATTGCAAACAAAAGAAGCTTCGATTCCCTGCTGTATTAAGTTCAAACCAATACAAGGACGTCTTAAGTAAAAAAAAATAAGTTGAAACAAAATCGAAGTCTAAGAATTGCAACCGGTCACTTCAAGCAAAACCAAGTTGTGAAATTGATACGAAAATAAATATCGAAGGAATTGAGTGTCAAAAGAAAACTGTAAGATGTCAGTAAGTCCATGTCCGAAATATGTCGAGATGTATGCAGTGTATTAAATGTAAAAGGTGTTTTCACGTTAGTTGTAATCAGGAAAAATTGAGAGGATTTTGGAGTTTTCTATCTTCGTAAAATGGCTTAATCCGATTCTGACAATGAAAGAAACTGTAAGTGTGAGATAAAATAACCTAATGAAAACTGAAATGATCTCTTTTCAGACGATGTAGAATAAAGTTGCTTCCTACCGTATGTTTGGCATATAGGTTCTTCCAAACAGTTAAAATAAACTAGGTTCTTCAGAGAATTTTAAGTTTTCCCGTAATAACTTCAAACAATCGAAAAAAAACGCAGAGACCAACAATATTTTGCGTGTGAAGCCTTTATCATGACGCACCTCTCTGCTATTGCTGTACAGATATTTATACACCCGCGAATAAATGCCAAATCCATAAAGAGCTCCAAAGCGATAGCAGATAGGGAGATATGATAATCATATTAAATATACCGCATACCGCACAACCATATCACAATATTCTACACCGCACCGCGTTTTCACTTCTCGAATTCTATTGTTTGTTTCGAAGATATTACAGACGTACTGTTAAATTAGTAGTAGTTTAATTTCGTTGTATGGAAGACTCTTAAAATATGATTTATTACCAGATTGGACCTTTGTGTATGGATGTAAAGGAACATAAGCATAGCTCCACTATAAGATTACATTTTTTCTTTTATTAATGTAACACTTTAGTAGTTTCCCTTTATATGTTTATTCAATTACTTATTTTGTTTTGCTTTCGTAACTAGAAGTGAAATTCCTCTTCTCGTGTGCAACACTAAAAAAAACAACGATCTTGCAAATTTTCACCTTCTTGTTTGTAGTTGTATGACCTGAGCGATAATAAGCTCCTGTCATCGCCGATCACTTGCCAGGAAAAATTCTAACAAAAAATGATAAGTAACAAAAGTGAATGTAACGTTGAAACGAATCATGCAAAACATTAAAAGTTTTTACAAAATACTGTAACCTGTGAAATAAAATGAATGTTTGACGAACATTGAATTTTCCTTGGTATGTCTAAGGTTAGATAAGACTTCTTTGTAACACTGTCATGATATCAATAGCACTCTATATACTAAAATGTAACACTTCCCAAGTGCAAGATTCCAATTTTGAAAAAAAATACAGGGGGATACTACATATAAAATAAACAAACACGTGTTTCTATTTTCTTGAAAACCGGTATTAGGAGTCAAAAGCCCCCATTCAAAATTTTTAAAGTTGATGCCGGAAAGGCCAGAAGAAGTGAACGAAGTGAATGAAATTCTGCAAAGATATTGTAGACATAAAATGAGGGAATATCGGTTTCCTAACTTCCTGAAAAAAAGAAAAAGTTTAAGTGGGTCAGAAACTCTTCCAAAACTTTGATCGTGAAATATCAGAAGTACTAATAACAGTATGTCGAAAGTGCTTAAAGGAAATGAAGAATTAGAATGGCACGTTGGGTAGGAACAATACGCATAAAATAAACGAATACGGGTTTATTTTCTGCGGAAAAACAGTTTTAGGGGGCAAAAGCTCCCACGCAAAACTTTAAAATTTGAGGGCCAAATGGCAAGAAGAAGTGCACGAATTCAATTAAAGTGCGCAAAGATATTGTAGACGGAAATTCAGATAATTGGGTTTCGTATTTTCCTGGAAGAAAACGGTTGAGTGGAGCTCGGACCTTCTAAGCCGTGGATTGCGAGATAAGAACTGTGCAAATAAGTATACGTCTGAAGTTCCTAATGAGCACTGGCCCAAATCCCGTGGTGATGAGGGGGCATGTCCCCTCCAATCATGGAAGTAAGGTGGACTCTCCTCTGTATAATCAGATTTGAAATGTGTTTTTTGGTGAGAAATTTGATTATTTTTGTCCGATTTCCACAAAGGAACGTGAAATGATATTGATGTCCCCCAAAATAATCCTCAAATCTACCTGCCTCCCAACGTTGAAGACAACTCTGCTGTTCTGATCCTCCTCTGCTGTTCTGATCGCTAAAAATGTTTATAAGAACGGTATTACCCGTCCCCCCAATGTTCAAGACAGATTTGCGATGCTGCTAAAGAGTATGGAGAATTGCAACGAAACTTCATATAGGGACGATTTGCAAAACAATAAATGAAACACGTTTTAATTTTAATTTCTGCGGAGAAAGCAGTGTTGGGGCTTAGGGCTTATCCGAAAGAAAGTAAATATTACCGTAACAGCGAAGGAAGGATTGGTCCGAAGCAAAGCAATTGTGTGTAGATATCGTATAGACCCACTAAAAATTAACTATTTTTGTCCTTCTCAAGTATCCCTATCCGTTTTTCTTGAAATTTGGCACATCATCAGCAAACAGAAAATTAATCGACACGTGATTTTTGTGCGGAAAATCACTGTAATGGTTAAAGGTGCCTGTCGAACTGCTATGAAATACGCTATTCTTGTGTGCTTGTTGTTAATCTGGTAAATTTGAAGAAATCGGATGTAGACACTTGTGAAACACAAATTATCATATTTTACATATCAAACGTGTACATTCAATTGCACTCGCTTCTATCTATTCCTTCGCCACTCAACGACTCGTTCCACTCAACCGTTAGTTTTTTTTTCTTTTCAGGAAAAAGAAACACGTACTTCCTCATCTTACCTCTACAAAATTTGTGCACAATTTCATTCTCTTCGGTCTCCTTTCTTTGACCGTTTGGGCGTTAAATTCCAAAATTCTGGGTTAAATTCCAAAATTCATTTCGGTCCACCTGTTCCCTCCGTAGGAATTATTGTCCCTAAAACAATTTGTCCGTAGTAAGTAACATGAAATTTTTCCTTTATTTTATTGTAGCATCTACGTGCCAAATTTTATCAGAATTGGAGCGTTACACTTTTGAAGTAGTACTTGTAAGAGGGTACATCCACCTGTTTTTCTTTATTCGTAGGATATGCATGTATATTTTTCTATATACAGATATATATATATATATATTCCTGTTTGGTACACTGACATATTTCAAACAACCTAGAGCGATTGTAGAACGCCTTGTATTGTTCTCAAACCACCAACCTTAAGAGAATTTTTATTGTCTACCGTTGCAGGATATGAAAAATTGAAATGTGAATGAATTTCTGCTCGTGTACAGCGGCCAGAAATGCTTGATGTACATAATCCGTTAGTTAGTCAACCCAAGTAAGGCTCCTTCAAGATTATTTACGCCTGGTAGTTGCTCACACAGCAGCGTGAAGTTGCCCCAACTACAGAGGGCAACTCCTCTCTTTTTCCTTGTCGCTCTTACTCGCGTATCTATCCCAGCTCTGTCATGGCGAAGAACGATTTTTTTCCAATAGCTACATTTTCGTCATGTTCGAAGCTGGGAGGACTTTAGAAAAATATATAAATACCGTAAAATGGAAATATGTGCGAATGACTGATATAGGCACAAATAACGATAAACTAAAATTGTCGCTAAGCGTAACTAAATGTTGTAAAGAACATAACGAAGTTTAGTATAATTTATACTACATTAAAAATAACATCAAAAGATTACAAATAGACAAATATTGTTTACTTCATATATTTATGGTGGTTTTTACGTCATCGACGTGGGAACGCGATCAATAAATTTTCATTTACTCACAATATCTTCGACCGGTCAACTCCTTCAGGAACGTCGTGGTTCTGGTGTCGAGTCTCAATTGAATCACAGGTCCACAATAAGTTTCATAAATAGGAATTTAACTAGGAATTTATATATTCATATACATACAAACACTTCGTAAAATAATTATAACGTTAATCACATACTGATTATTTAAAATACTATATTGCAACTTTAGGAAATATCAAAAGTACTAAAGGAATTAAAATCATTTAGAATCACAAGTTTCAATAATCATATTGCTCAAGCGTCAGAACGAGATTCATTGAAATATTTCAAATAAATTTTGATGTACATACCAACTATCCAAAGTAATTTCCTTCAACCTGCAGTTATTTAAAGCAATATATCAGAAACTTACCTTTTAACTATTGGTGGCACTCTCAACATGAATTTTCATCCCTACTAAATCAGCAATATAAACTAAAACAGGTAAGGAGGCATCAACACTAGTGCACGAATCTTTACAACATTAGCAAACACACGATCTGTGTCTGATACAATCATTATTTAAACTTATCTTCAACAAAGCTCCTCATTGGCAATGGCAAAGCAAAACTCTACTAACACATTTATGGGGATTAATCACAAACAAATATATTACAAAAGATATATACGATCCAACTCTAAAAACATTAAACATGCACAACAAACACTTCCTACTCATCTAACATTCACAAGCCAGACATTCGAGAAGCAAGAAGGAGTAACTACCTTCAGGCGTGAGACACCCTCTAATGGCCTTTGGCAACACAAATACGCATTCATCATAGCAAGAAAGTTATATGAAGATGCCACTCTATGACAGTCTTTCGGCATCTGAAAATAGCCCTAATTCATATGTAATGCTGAATTGCCATTCCGTTGAATTAAAACTTATACAACTAAAAATACCTTATACACAATTTTATAGAAATATTTTGTGCGTTTGATGAACATTATCGATCTTCATGTGGCTCATTAATTCATGATGGATTATCTAAACATACCATGAGCAATGTAACCTACCCATTACTAGCTTACATAACGAATAAAAAAATTAGTATATTTCTTTACTCTTTTTAATATGAAAATTCCCAAATTTAATTTAAATTTTGTTACATAGTATGAGTAATAAATAAGTTTATTGACAAGTGCTAGTTTAAAACAATATTTTCTTTCCTTTTAAACTAATAACATAAAAACAAGGAATTAAACAACAAAGGAATTTATTAGTTACGACTAATTTATCCACGTGAATCATATAACGAAAGTTTCAACTAATATATTTTTCGTATTGAAGTAAATTACAATTTTAATAAAGTGAATTAACTAAATTTTCCACCTGTATGAATATTTGAGGCAAAACAAAACAAAGATTAGGTTTTCTCTCCTTTGTGTGACTCGTTGAGCAAATGATAAACTTATGATAAAATATGGAAACGAAACCTTTTAAATACGATTTCCGCGCTACAATTACTTCTTCATTTCATTTCAAATATGCATTATTCGAAAAAATGATCAAATTGTACTAATATAATACGTAAATGTATATCCATAACATATTAATAAAAGTTAAATACTAATTATATTTTCAACACTAAATATGCAAAATTTATTATGAAATTGGACAAATTTAAAATTGAAAATCTATGCACGTATTATTTAATATTCCTACATATCATATCACTAAAAACAAAATAATTAACATATCTATCTATATACTTACATTATATAACATAACTAATAATACTTTCAGCTTTCAATACATATAAATGAGTTAAACGGCGGCCAAGCCTTACGAAGTGCCACCCCGTACGTCACTAGTTGACAACGCAGGTCTTAGGTCATTCATAAAAAAAAATGTAGGTTGATGAACTGGTGCCAAAACCAACTGGTGAGGACTTTCAATCTCATACAGCTGGAATGTGCAAGGTCGCTAAATTCCTTGACGATACAGATGAATCGCTTGTTCACTAAAACATTATATATACCACCCAAACTGAATGCTTTACATATTCTAGTTATGACACAGCCGAGTAAATTTCGTAACCCCAATTGGACTGTCAACATTTACGCCTTTAGGAGGCATTTTAAGAAACTAAATATCAATGAAAAGGATTACAAAAATTATACACTGTGGAGGAATCTTAATGGTACAGCCCTGCATCTAAATTTCATCAATCATTTAACTATTAATTTTACTCAAGACTCGGTCATACCTACAAAATTAGTGGGTTTACAAATATAACCTTTTAAAGAGCGCTAGCCAATATAGACATGCGGCTTAACTAGCAAATAAACTTATCATTATTGGTACAAACTCATATCTGAGAATATTTGTCATAATCAGTATACGAATAACCATGTTAAACTACTTATTAAATATTAATGATATTCGTGGCCTGCTTTAAAGTAGTACAATTAAAATGTTTTCTCAACATAACTTTAAGTACACAAAACACTGGCCGATATAACACACTGCATAACTAACTTAGGCACTGAATATTATCTGAACATTATTGTATACAGTTGCCATTGTAATATTGGGGTACCGTGGAATTATCGATTGATTTATTTCTCGTTTCCCAAACCGAATTGACAACACCCAGTACAAATGAAAAGAAGAATTTTCAAAATTCATAAGAAGTAATATTTTGCTATCTTCTCTCAAACCAAATCAGACTTTAAATATTACATAGAAATCTAAAATCTAAACTTCAATTTTCATACTATACTTTTCCTGAAATATGCCAAATATTGAAAATCTAAAGAAAACAAAGAAATGTGTAGTGAATTGCCGAATCTACACATTAGCTTGAACCCAACCAGACGCCATAAGGTTTAATCACTTTAATTTAGTAAAGAAGTAGTGATGTTCCTAGAGGATGAACTAGACTTTAGCTTTAAACTCCTCATAAATTATAATATCGTAGTATCTGAACTCGACATTAAATTTCAAATTTCATTATGATAGCAAGAAATACATATTGACCTTTCATAGTACGAGGGTCACTACGAAAGTTTTGAGTTGTGAAATAACTTACTTACTTAAAATCAATTTAACACTTACATTTTCTCAAAGTATTCACCATTACACTCTAAACACTTTTGCATCCTCGAAAATCAATTTTGGAAGCAGTGTTGCCAGTCTTATTTCTTCAAGTGTTGAAATTTCATTCTCGTAAGCCACTACAGCTTCTTCCGGGCTGCAAAATCTCTTCCCACGCATGCGATCTTTGATCATGGGGAAGAGAAAAAAATCGCAAGTTGCCAGGTCAGGGCTATATGGCGGATGAGTCATAAGTTTGACCTCCGTAGATTTTAAAAACTGAATTGTGATGTTGGCCGTGTGTGCGGACGCGTTGTCATGATGAAGCAGGATCCAACACAATCCAGTTCTTGGACGCCGTTCCCGAAGCTTCTGGAAGACTTTTTTTAGGCAAACAGTGGTGTTCTGCTGGACAGTAACAGTCCTTTGTTCTTCAAGTGGAACAGTTGCAACATGGTCAGAATTGGAGAAGAAAGTTGCGACCATCTTCTTGCCCACTTCGCGGTCGCTTACTTTCGTGCGTGGATTTTCGTCTGGAAAGATCCAAACTGTATACTGACATTTATTTTCAGGGTCAAATTGATAGACCCAAGTCTCATCACCAGTAACAGAGACTGCATAAAATCTTCCATAAAATCTTGCAAGCATTTCTTCACACCATTACACACACATGCGCTTCTGCTATTCAGTCAAAGTGTGAGGCACCCAGCGAGACGAAATCTTCCTGAGCCGAAGATGATCATGAAGAATTTTTGTTACTGCTGGCGATCCAATGTTCTTGAAAGTTGTTCAAAAATTTTCTCGAATCATTTGTTCCAAAACGGCATTGTTTTCATCTGACACAGCTGTTTCCAGACGTCCAACTCTCTCTTCATTTTTAAGCGATGTCCGGCCTTTTCTGAATTCACCAAACCACCGAAAAATTCTAGCACGGGAAGGAGCAATGCCCCCTGCGAACGGTCAAGGCTTTGTGTCTCGTTCATACCACTTTTGAAATCGCAAAGAATCAATACCCGAAAATGTTCCCTTTCGAGCGCCATTCTAGACAGCCGAATATTGCTCACATCAACAAACAAGTGAAGGCGATACGGCCTCGCCGATAAGCAAGGCGAGTTGAAACTTGCTTCCCTTCTTCGCTCTGGATATCACTATCGAATGCAATTGTTGGAATTTAAATACTGTGCCACAACAATGCGTATATTAAAACTTTCGTAGTGACCTTCAGTAAGCACCAAATTCACAAACAGATTTATCAAATCCAACGTTAATGTCAACTCCTTTCTATATTATACTATTTTATGTTTAGTTTACAATATTTCGACGAGGAATCAATCTTGAATTATAAATTTAGTATACTTTTACCATACTTTGATGAAAACATCGAATGGAAAGATTCATTAGATGAGGAGAAGTTTTTGAATTACCGATAATTCAAGTTTCATAATTAATTACAGAAATTAGTAGAAATTCTCTAAGTTTGTAAATATCTCTAATTAACTAATATTTCTCTGGCTGCATAATTTATGGGTACTGCTAAATGTTCATATAAACATAAAGGAGGACGAATAAAAACTCAAAACAAGAATAGATAATAATATTTTATTATGAAGTCTGGATCCAAAACTGGAAACACCTGGAAAGAAAAAAAACATACAAAACATGATTATCCGACAGAGAACAGGATCCCATACAGAAGTTCCATGTCCAAAACGGGATAACCAATATTTTCAAAGGTGGTAGGATATTATTAAAATTTCAAAGTCCGAATTCGCGGTCTAAATTAATTACTATTCAAAATTTCCAATGCTTTCCTTCATCTGCTTTTAATATCTAATCCAATATCTTCAAAAGCTGTAAATAAACCATAGGCATGACATTTGAATTAACGTACCTGATTTATGAATGAACGTGAATGGTCCCTTTGGCTGGCGCGTTGACGAGGGTGGGCAAAAGCTTTTAAGCTGAAAATCTAATTCCTAACATTCAAACCTCGAGGGGAAATGATGAAATAAATAATCAATAATCCTTTTTCATTCTCTCTGAAAGCCCAAAAAGTCAGATTCGGTATTATTTTGTGTTCTCCGGGATTATGTCCAGGTTCGGGGAAAGTTCAAGCTTTAATTATGTTTTTCTCATTTCCGTTACTTCTCTCCTTTCTACAGCGCATTTGCTAATCTCCCAGGCAATTACGCGTCTTCATTTGTGACGGTTGGATTTACGGTGCATCACGGTACATTGCATAAAATTTCTTTTCGCGCTCGCGCTTACTATTACTATATTTTTCATATAATTCGTTGCAAGCTGATTTCATATTTTCGCGATTGCGTTTCTTGTAATTCCTATGAATCGATATTGTCCTTATCCGCATGTTTCAGTCGAAATAAGCTCGCCTACAGCTCAACTTTAATCTGCATCTAGTTTGTCTCTGAGCGTGTTTAGTTCGTTCCGAATTACCTTACCAGAGCATTTTTCCTTTACTCTTAGTTTACTTGCTAACATATGTCTGATGTTTCTTCGTTTGAACTGCGTACACACTCTGAAATTAGGTCGACGATTCTTGTTGTCAACACGAACGATTACCTGTTTCGCATTCTGGCTACTTGTGCAATCGAATTTTCCCATTTTGCACATACGCGATGGCGGGATACTAGCTTTAAAACTTCCAAATGCGAAGGAATCAAATTTATTACGCTCACGACCCAATTGTTTATCACTATTTTTAGGTTTATGGACCTTGATCTTGCTAGCTATGCGTCGTGACGTCCTTTTGGTTCGAGCTAGCATGCTGCGGAAAATCGGTTAACCTTTTCGAACTTTTTTGGTTTATCTTGCTTTATTCTTGCATTCTAATTTCTTCGTTATCTTACCTTTCAGTCTATATTCATTGATGACAACATTACTTTCTTGCCTGGTTACTTGTGATAGTCCTGACCAATTAATCACGCAAGAACTACTGACTACATAAAACATAATTCTCTTCCCAGGCCTACATTTTAAGCTTTTCACTTGAAGTCGTTGACATGCAGCATTATGTTCAAAGTCGATACGTATAGAATCGAATTGCAATATAAAGTCGTATCTCATACTAAATGATACGCACAGTACTACAGACGCATATGTAGTCGTGAAATCACGCGAAAGTATTTACTTGCGAAACAAAAGTAACAGCATTAAATCCTCAATATCGTACAAAAATAATAACTCACACGCCTCCCTTTGCTTCTCCGAGCAGAGGAATACGCGCTAACGCTACGCTCCATTCATTTCATACTATTAATCGGCATCGCTCGCCGGTGGTGCAACTACATTTAAAACATGTCTGTCTACGGGTACTCTCATCAAGGTGTGGTTAGTTACTGTCTCTGTATTGCTTATTTCTTTTCTTTGGACACTAATATCCTCTTCTTTTGTTCTACATGTATTTATTATCTACTTTCATTCAAACGTTTCACACGACACATTGAGTTCCTGTTCAAACCTACAAAGCGATTCATCAGCCTCTACGTAAAGTTGTTCACCAAAGTCATAGTCAATACTCTCACTCACATTATTTTTCCTAACCACTATATCCGGTGTAAACAAATAAATATCTTTAAGTACGACAGGACTAACAAATAAGTCAAAATTTCCTTCCGCAACATGGGCTTGTGCGTACTCAAGGCTTTGTTCATTCTCAAATGCTGCTTGAACTTCATATGCTACACTTAGAAGTACGCTCACACTAGCCTGGTGCACTATTAAAGGTGGTAATTCGCAACTAACACATTCAGAATGGATATTATTCACACAAATTTCCTTCGTTTCATAACTATTCAATGGTGTCACTACTAGCAAACGCTTCCGGATTAATGTTAATTTTAATTACTTCTTCAAAGTCAACTTTTATTTTACTAACGCTAGAATGACGTTTTATTAGTGATGGTGATTCAATAACTATGGTGAAGAAACCTGACATCGGTCTGTGCATTCATCGTTCTGTGCACAAAAGTGACATTAGCTTGCACATGCTCTGCATGATTTTCCACTAAAATATTTTTACTTACTAAACACTCGATGGTCCTAATTTCACAGCTGTTCGACTAATTGGCACTCAACGGTGGTAACTGGACTACAGTAGAAGGTGTGATTTCGTATACTTCTTGACACAAATTGTCTACCGTAACTATGTGCGCATAATGCGATTTTACTTTCGAAGACGATATTAATTACAAACATTTTTCAAAATCTATATATTAAAAATTATGTACTAATACACAATAACACTGAGCAAGGCTATGTGATAATATGTAAAAAAAACAATATTACGTAACAGTTTCAACACAATAACTGTGTCTTCATCAGACTTCCACTCCTTCTGGCTGCTTGGGAGTTGGTCATCACTTATATAGCCTCCGGCTCTGCCCCTTCATTAAAAAGTGACACTTGTGTGACTTTCACTTCCACTTTTTAGTTGCACACGTGTCCAATTAAAAGTTTACCTTTTTTCGTTGGATACATTCTGTCCTCATATTATCCTTACTTTCCTTATTAATTTTACATCGTTCTTTCCTCCTTTTCATTTCTTCTTCTTTCGGCACAACCTTCTCCCACTCTTTATTTATCTAGAATCCTGAATTCCAATTCATCACCTTGTCTCCTGCTCTGCAAGAACCTCTCTAGGTTCTTTCCATTTTGCCACCAAAGTTCTGTTCTCTACTTCTATGACATCTGCTCCTTCCCACTCTATCCTGTGGTTTGTCTCTTTCTGATGCTTGTATATCTCATTGTTGTCCCTTTTTAACCTTACATCATCCTGGTGCTGTTTAATCCTTTTTTGCTTTTTCTTTTTTTTGTTTTTTCTATGTAAATTTTGTTACACTCCGCGCATCCTACTGTATATATGACTCCCCTTTGATCTTTGGCCGCTACTGCTTTTCTCTCGTTTCTTCTTTCTAATTCAATTATTCTGCTTTCTCCTTCCTTGTACGCCTTAATTCCTGCTTTCCGAAGCATTCTCTTTATGTTCTCTGTTTCTTTGCCTAGGCTTTCTATTCCAAACCATTTTTGTTCTTGTCTTCTTCCTCTTTCTTTCTCTCTGTTGCTATGTCTCTTGTGATCCTATCCTCTTCGTTGTATCCATTTCTCCTTAGCTATGTCCAGAACTGCTTTAAATCGGTTTTCCTCTGTTATTCATTTGTGTTTAGGTCTCCTATTCTTTCTTCCATGTTTTTTTATGAAATTCTTCTTTGTCCCCTCATCCACATCACTTCCTTTGTGGCAATACACTCCCGCTGCACACTCTTATTTGTACCAGAATGTAATAAACTCTCCTTCTTCCAACTTCTTATTTTTCATATCTAAATAGTGTATCTTCTTGTCTGCTTCTATCTATTTCATTTTCTAGCCTAATCCCTTTCCTCCGACTTAATACAGGCTAATGTATCAGCTGACTTTTATTCTTGGCTTCGTTTCTCCTACGCTTGCAGGGTTCACTTTCAAGTTTTGTTACAATTGTTTCACGTAAATTTTGGTTATTCCAAGAATCTGTTTTCTGCATGTATGGCTGCAAATCTTGCATTGTACGTCTACCTATGACTATAATCCGTTGTCTGTCATCTGTGCGCATTTCCGTCGTAACATCAACTGTAAATGGCCAACTTCTTGAGTTCAAGTAATTTCCTTTGGATTATTCGAAGTTTTATCTCTATCTGGTGAAAAAAAAAACATTCCAGTAGATTCATTCTACGCCAAGTTACGTAATTGGATTCTTCACTGTTACTTAAATATACGTAAAAGAAACATATGCCTATACTTACATGATGTTATTTTTTCATAACTTGGAGCTCAAAGCTAAGCACTGAAATGTTCAGCATTAATTTCTGTTTTCCGAATATTGAGTTTTAGTTTTACCCTAATCAGTGTTAACTGGTGCTTTAATCATGTTTGAAATTATACTAAAATACTGGACTCCAGTTTGATACAAATTATGAACAAGTAATTCACAATACAAAATGTAAGCACGAAAATCCAATCATGTTTGAAATTATACTAAAATACTGGACTCCAATTTGATACAAATTATGAACAACTAATTCACAATACAAAATGTAAGCACGCAAATCCAATGCACATGTGATAAATATGTATTCAAAGCAGGAAACACTAAGAGCGTTATTATTTCGCCTGTTGGCTACCACTCGTTTCAATACATTTTTTTTCAAATCTCAGATTTCACTTTACGAAATGCCTCAATGTAAAACGTTACGACTGTAACCACATTTAAAATAACACAATTACTTTATAAACTAATACCATGAACAAAATATTTAATTTATTTTTAATGAAAGGTGCAAATAATACAAATTGTGTGTATGTGTGTGTGTTCGGTTACGCTGAGGTGACTGGTGTTTGTTCGTCTGTTCTCTGCAGTTCTCCGAAGTTGACGGGAAAAAATTCGAGTACAAAGATAAAATGTTATAATTTCGTGTCTTACAAAAAGCTTATACTCGTGATATCCCTATAGTAATTCAATTTACCTCATTTTATTTAAAACTTATTTGTTGTATTTTCTCATTGTCCTGTTTAACAAGTTTGGACAATTAACGACTGAATTTATCTGAAGTCCTATGCTACATGGAACATCGTAAATCAAGTTCTAGCTTCTATGCGCAATCTCTACAATACCTATTACAAATACTATCAGGATTTAACAAGTAAAACAGTAATATGTTCAGGTACAATTACATTGGAAGCTTGCATTCTCTCTTGTCACGGTATGCCATGTTGGACAAAGCCGTGGGCTCCGTCGTGGTTCGAATTTTGTTCATATGAGCATAACATTTATGTTTGTTTTCTTCCTCACTACAGAGTTTACGCCTACCTCTCCCCCTCGCACTTTCTCCCGTATCTATCCCAGCTCTGCCACGGCGATTTTTCCAATAGCTACATTTTCGTCGTATTCGAAGCTGGGAGAACTGCAGAGAAAATATAAGTACCGTAAAATGGAAATATATGCGAATGAATGAAATAGGCACAAATAGCGATAAATTAAAATTGACGCAAAGCCTAACTAAAGTTTGTAAGAAATATAATGAAGCTTAGTATAATTTATAATATATTAAAAATGACATCCAAAGATTACAAACAGACAAACACACGTTTACTTCATATATCAATAAAGTTTCATTTACTCGCAATATATTCAAAAGGTCAACTCCTTCATGAACGTCGTGGTTCTCGCGCCCAGTGTCAATTGAATGAACAGGTCAGCAATAGGCTTCATGAATAGGAATTTGAAATGGTCCGCGTTGATTTACTGACACCTTCAAAATACTCACACCTTATCTGAGAAATTTCAATCGTGAGCTGTCCAACTGGTGCACAGTTTCTTAAAACATACGAGTGAGTAGGGTATGTTTGTATGTTCTAGGACACTTTTCCCCTCCTTCAATCCCCCTACCTACCTAAAAAAATAACTACGAAGCCACCACTGACTATTGTGCTTTAACACAGAAGGATAACTCAGAGTGAGATTGCATAGGCTTTTATGACATTTAAAATCATAAAAACTTACATCTAAAATTACACTACATTACACTACTTATAATTAACTTTTACTCTATCCCATAATGACCCCAAGCTAATGTATTTATACCATCTCGCATAATATATCTTTTATCGTCCGAAGAATATAATGCTAGTTTATGAACGGTTATACTATATATATCGTGCCTATAACTTCTAATGAGGTATATGTTTTTACATTTTTAAATAACCTTTCTTTATAATCATTAAACTGCAACTCCTTTGATATCACAGCTTTAGTTACTCCTTTAGCTTTTTTCTTTTCTTTATTTTCTACTTTAAAAGCATACATCTTTGATCTCAATCCAATAAACTCCGTCATTATTTTACCCTTATTCTCATCTTTCATCTTACCTATTACTTTCTTGTTTATTAGTGGTAGTCCATATATACTATTTTCCTCGTATTCACTCGTATCAAATTGATCATTTTTTTCTGCTATGTCTTTGTAAAAGTCTTCAGTCTCAATCTCGTATATAGAGCTATCGGTATCCATGTAACATAACTCTGTATTGTTTCCATATTTCGGCTTCATGTTGTTATAGTAAAAATCATACATTAATACTTTTGACAGTTCTAATACACTCATACCAACATATATTGGTTTACTAAATGTCAATCGCTCTTTTTTCATATGTAAAGCACACAAATTCTCTGTAAATATTGTTGTATAATCAAAATTTGATTTTTCAATTAATTTTTCTACTCTTTCAGGATCACATTCTAATTGTATGGGTTGCCTCTTTCTAATATTCTCCATTGCTTTTCCGAATACCGAGTTATTCATGAGCTTATAAAAATCTTTTTCAAACTCATTCTTAGCTCTTGTTCTTATATTTGTATTTAAATCAATGTATTTCTTTAACCAGTCTGATTGTTTGAATTCTAATACTCTATGCACTTTCTTTAATTCCATTCCAAGCGACATATATAGTTTTAAGTTCCTATAGAGAATTACATATCTTTCTTTATTATAAAGTGTTGTTAGTAGTTTCGATTGTTTAGATTCCTATGGACACATGTTTTCTGGAGCTAACGGTAAATCAGAGTGTTTGTTGGGTAAATATATCGGATACTCTAAATCTACTTCTAATATGTAACCAGTTTCTGAGTCATCCGGAAAGTTCATTATATCTATGTAAGGTTTAACCCACTTAAAATCTTTATAAGGCATATATTGACTCATCGCCCATCCATATAAGTTGTTTGCGTCTAGATATGCTAGGTATGTTGAACACTCATCTTTATTATAATTTGCCATGTATTTGTTATTTGCTTTTACATATCGTTTACTACATTGTGAGATTCCTCATCGTATACCCTTTTCTAACATTAGTATTTTATCATAATCAGTTAACATTTCTAAGTTTATTTTAGTCATCTTTAACATTGCATCCCACGATAAGCCCGTTGCTGTATAATACCATGCAGGATCTAATCCATATGCCTTTAAACATACATCTCTAAAGTTTTCAAATGCATCTGTTAATTGAAGGACATCTGTTTTATTATAATGTTCAGTTAAGTCCTCCCCTAATTTCAGTTCGAATTCTTCACAAACTCGTACATGAAGCTTATGGCGTTCAATACTCATTTTTTCTCCTGTTAATCTGTTTGTAAATTTATCTGGAGATAATGGAACAGGTTCTTTCAATTTTTCAAATGAATCAAAAAAGTCATATGGATAATCACCTTTAGTATTAACTAGATCAAGTTTATCAATCGGGAAAAACTTTAATGTTTCTCGAAATTGTTCTGGTTTTAAATGACTAGTTAACTCTGCTAAACTCTTTGGCATAAATCTAAATGAATCAACAAATCTTAAATTTATTCCATCTCTTTTTGGTCCTGCTTTTATATATTTTTCATATGTTATGCACCTTTCCTCATTATTAGCGATTAGTTTAATTTTATGTGTATCATAAGCTAACTCCTTAATGATCAAATGGGTATCATAGCCAGTTAAGTTGTGAAGAAATACACGAACAAAATTAGGATTTTTATAGTTTAAATTGCAATAACTGTGAGCTGCACCTCTAAACTTTCCAGTTAAATGATCATGATCTCTCACTTTTGCTTTATTTTTATTTATCTTATACAAACATTTTCTTAATTCGTATTTCCATTCTTTTATTTTTTCACTCATATCATCTTTATCCATGTAGAACTATATCTTCTTCTTTAAAATATTTTTTTTCAACAGCTGGTTGTAAGTCATTCAAGATTTTCTCACATATATGACAAGTATCCAAACTGTTATAAACTTCTTCTTCCTCCTCACTAAGCGGGGTTATATCAACTACCCTATTATATATGTCCATAATTTCTATTGCTTCTTTTTGAAACATTTCAATAAATACTTTCGCACATCTGGACCTATATAAAGAACAGGGGATTTATAGTCCTTATTTGAATATTTGACATAGTAACAAAAACTCATTGGTTCATGTTTTTGATATTTTACTATTTTACTACAATTATGCTCTATTTTTAAGTTACATAAATACATTCAAAGTCGGCAAATATGACAAATTGAACTCTTAATGAGCGATTATAGTTTTGAAACTCTATTTGATTGTCGTATGGTTTTGGAAGTTCGATTCTAACAGCCTCATGCTCTTTACAATATAGCTCATGGTTCTGTAGTTGCTTCTTATTTCTAAAATGTCTTGTCAAACATCTATCATAAAAGTATAACTTCTCAGTATGTTTTGTCACTTGACTTCTTATTAATCGTGATAGGTCTTTATCCAACAAAAATGGCTATTATTTTGATCATCTTTTATATATAATAAATTAACATGTTTTTCTTGCTTTGTTTTTGTGATTTGAAGTGGATATATATTATAGTTCCTGTCATAGCTGTAAACATTGTGAAAATATTACTTCTTCTTTAAATTTCGGAATATCTTTTAATTGTACTGGGAATTCAATGTTGTCACAATATTCCTTTTATAATTTACCAGCAAGTCGTTTATAGTGTGAAGGTCTTTCAAGATGTATTTCAACAGGTTTTAAGTAACTTGCAATAGAATACAAGAAACATTTATTGTCTTTATTTTTAACATTAATCACTGCTTTTTTATCTTTAATTGGTTTAGGAAGTTCAATATAGGAAGAAGCTCTTAATGGTACATACTTGTTTATCTGATTTGTAAGTATTTAATTTGGTGTAATATTCATCATGATCCTCTACCTTCAAACTCTTCCATTTCTCTACGAAGTTTTTGTTATGCATGATGTATATATTCACTTAAGTCAGTTGATTTTAATATTCTCTCGTTTGATGTTTTGAAATTGCGCTCTTGCATTTCTTTATCATTAATATAGTCACAAATGAAAACGAGATTTACTTTAACAGGGCTGAATTTTAATTATTCTTTGATTTTGTTAATAGCAACTCTTCCACTTGTATCTAAAAATTTTATTAGGTCTTTATATCCACCTACGGTTTCAACTTTAATAGTTTGTAAACGCTTCTTGAGTGCTGTTTCTTTTAATTCTATCTTAATTGGTATACGTGCTGGTTTCGGTTCTTCAATTACTTCTTGTTTAAATGGGAATATATCCCTAATCTGTCTTCTGCTTTGTTCATCATCATATTGTTTAAGAAGGTTTATTAGTTCTGCTTTTCTTAATCGGGAATATCTTTTGATTCCCTTCTCCTTACATTGTCGCCTTAAATCTATTACAGTAAATCAACTATAATTACTCATCTTATTTACTATATAAAATCTTACTCTTCAATTTTTTATCTTCGCCGGATTATATCTAATCATTTTTGTACTATTTTTACTTCCATATATCCTAATACAACACTTAACATTGTATACTCCTGCCATTGTCTACATATTACGCGTTGTATTAGAACACAACTTTCATGGGAATAACCCATCAAAGTTACATATACACATATCAAAATTAAATCATTTTTGTAAACTTACTCATCGTCATAATAATCACTACCATATTTATATTCATCATCACTACTCAAATCAGATGTTTTTTGTTGCATTATTAATAATTCTTTTTCCTTTAACAGAATTTGCTTCTCTAGTATTGCTGCTAAGAGTTTAAGATCATGATTAATTAGTTTAAGGCTATCATGTAATAAACCAAATTCTTTCTCCATATTTATTATATAGAAAACCAACAAAAATAAGATAAATTTTAAAAAATCTAAGAATAAAAACGAACAGGTGAATATGACTAGTGCTAAGGAAATATTATCTTACAAACCTATATTTGATTGTGTATGTAAACATTTAGATATTGGTGGTTATAATGATGAAGACAAAATAAAGTTTAGCCTGTCCATAGGTATGTTAAAGTTCATTCAACGAACCTTCTGATCCTGATGTAAACATTGCAGAACTGTATTACTCCGCCAGTCATCGGATGATTGGCTATCGGTCACCGCTTCTTTCGAGAAGCACGTGCTTGTACCCTGTCGGCGTTTTGCATATTCCCCGCACGCAGCTATATTGTAAACTGTGATTCGCGTACTGTGATTAATTCAATTTAGTTCTTAGATAGAGTGTTGTTTCCGTTTTTTCACTGTAAGTAAATTGTATTCTGGTAATGAGCCTTAATAAGAGAATTTGCAGATAGAGTTGATTGGAAAGAAGTATCGTTAAATCAAAACCTATCTGAAGAATTTATTAATGACTTTATAGACAAAGTTGATTTTGATGCTATATCTTATGGAAGCAAACTCTCTGAAGCCTTTATACGAAAACATGCAGATAGAGTTGATTGGTGGAGCTTATGTAGGACTCAACAATTATCAGAAAACCTTATAAGAGATTATGCTGACAAAGTACAGTAGATTGGGCAATGATTTCAATATTTCAAAATTTAACAGAAGAATTTATTGCAGAGTTCAAAGACCGCGTTTATTGGGATAAAATTTCAATTTATCAAGACCTATCTGTAGAGTTTATATATATAGTTAGACATTTTGTGGATTGGAGAGTTATAATAAGAAAATATCATAATAATTCTGATTTAGGTAGTATATTGAATTTAGCATACGATGTTACAACATATGGTTTGTTTAATGCTTAACTAATTACCTTTTATACTATTATATCATAAAAGTCGTAACCTTAATTATTAGATATTAACCTTAATTATCAGATAATAACCGATCATATAAACAATCAATTTCTTTAACCAAATCTTCTTTTGATAAGGATGTCCAAAATAAGGACCCTTACCTTTACGAATATCTAGTTCTTGCTGCATTAGGTTGAATAGCTTAATACTTTTAGGATCTCTAAACTTTTCATATATTATTAAATGATTCGGATATTTTTCTTCTGCTTCATTAAGAGGCTTGTATAGACTTCTCTTTTGACATCTGATTGCGTAATAAGGGAAAGGATCATTAGGTTTGTTCTTCTTATATATGATTAGACAATTATCTTTTCAAACATCATCTGTATATGGTGCTGCGATTGTTTTAAGACTATTTATTTCTTTTTCTTCTTTCTCTTTGTTTATACGTAACTGATTCATTCGTTGTTCTATCTCTTGCACTCTTGCTTCTAGTTGTTCCTGTTCATCTTTGTATTGTTTAAAGTCTTTTGTATAATAGTCGATAATGATTTGATTGCATTTAAGGTAAAACTCAGGAGAAACCCATCGAGATATATCCAAAATCAACTCTTTACATACATATGCTCCTCTAATTTCGTTCCATGTTTCACCTTTACCTCCTGTTATTGTTTTGATAATTTCATCTCCTATTATTATAGCATTGGAAATATACTCTATTAGTTCTTTTGATTCTTTATTTTTCAGCCAATTATCAAACATTTTTCCACCATCTTAACACAATTTAGCAGCATTGAAATAGCCTGTACTCTTATCCATAATCAATTTAAAATCACCAAAAATGCCATACCAATAATTACCTTTAATCTGTTCATAGCAAATATCATTTAAACTAAGAGAATTATCCATAGTACTCATATTTATTATATAGAAAATATTGATTTTAACTTTATTTCGTTACCACCTGTTATTTCTTTTTTTTTGGAAATATATGCTATGAGAGTAACGTTTCCTTACCATTATCTCATTCAAACTAGCCTTTTATGGTTATTATTCCATAAAAGACAAACTTTTATATTTACATTACAACATTACTTTTATCTATCCAGTTATTATATGAATCATCAAAACCTAGCCATTTAACATATACTTTATCACCTTTCTTTCTTAACACCTTTCCCACCAAGTATTCATCTTTATGTTTCGTCTCTAATAGTTCTGGTTCGTAAAATATACCTTGCACATCTTCTAAATCTCTAATTCTATATGTAGGTGGATTACATGGAATAACTTCACTAATAACAAATACTTCTGTTGACCAATTAGGTGTATACCCTTTCTCAAATAACCCTTTCGACTTATACGAACATAATCACCTAATTTGTATTTGGGTTTAACGCGATTTTATTTTTTCTTATACACTTTCTCCAATATTGTTCGCTCATTCTTCTTATTAACTTCAATAGGCTTTAAACCAATTGTTCTATGTACTCTATTATTATACTCACTAACCAATGTTGGTAATATCTCTATCCATTTATAATTTCTATGTGTTGTGAACCTTTTCCACATGTTTTGTTTAAGTGTTCTATTAAATCTCTCAAGCTTTCTTACCACTATAGATTGAGTAATGACTAATCTTATTTTCCTCCATTAACTTTTTAAATTCTTTATTGTAAAACTCTTTACCTTGATTACTTTGTAAGTTACTAGGCTTTCTCGTTCTTAATATGGATTCGAATGCTTCTGTTACATTCTTACCACTCTTATCTTTAACAGGAACAGCAAAGGTATATTTCGGAAACACATCTATAATCGTTAGCAGATACTTATAACCTTTATTTAATTTGGAAACACCTCTTAATACTCCACTATCCATTTATACAAGATCAGCTTGCCAAAGATCTTCGATACCTTTTATAACAACGCTTAATCTATCAAAGTTTCTTCTAGATGGGTTGTGAATTTCTTCTATAATGTCTTCTCTAACCCCTTTACCATCATGTAGTCAATCATTCTTTTTATCGAATTGAGTTTTGGTAACACCACATACAGAACAAATACCTTTCTTTAGATGTCTTCCATTCTTTGTTTGCTCAATTCTAATGGTATCTTTCTTTGTATCTGTTGATTTCTTACATTTAACGCAATACATCATCATTATTTATTGTATAGAAAATCAATAAAATAATTAAAATTTATCACTACCTAATACTATACTTTTAACATTATCATCATCTTCACCTGATTCGTTTTCACCTTCATCTTCTATTTCTATATACATACTAAGCAATAATAATTTGCCTTCTTTCAATTCAGAATCTTTAGATGGTCTAATTGTTAACTGATCATACATATGAAAGGGTAATGGAAAACTTTCGACTAAAGCGTCTTTTAAAAATAAGTCTATAAGATATTTATTAAGACTCGACTCTATATGCATTACCCTACCTCTATAAAGAAATTTGTAGGCAGCAGCTAAATTATATACAAAAAAGGCTGGTTTCCCAAGATCATCTTCTGCCAATCGACATGAAAATTCAACAATTTCTTTTCGTGTAAGTAAATTAAACTCTTCTTTTACTGATTCAAGCTGTTCTAAGGTTACAACATCTTGTTTATCAATAGCATTAGATACATTAACCAATCTTTTACTCTTAAAATCAACCCAGGATGTGTAATTTGACCTAAAAACTTCTCTACATTCTTCCATTATACTTTTAATATTAATAAAAATATCCATATTTATTATATAGCAAACGTCTTTAGAAAAGCTCTCTTTCTATGTACATTATAAGGAACAATAATCGACCATCTTCCATAGCTGAATTTTTAGTTGGTTTAACTGTAATTATATCATTCTTGTTAAAGCTAAAAGGTAAATTTTCAATTAAAGTATCCCCCAAATATACCTCTAGAAAGTATTTATCCAAACTTTATTCAATGTGCATTATTTTCCCATTATAGAGAAATTTATAACCATTAGAAAGATTAAATATTCTAAAGATTGGCTCCTTAACGTTTTTAGCTCTTAATCGACATAAAAAGGCTATAGTTTATTTTTGTATAATCAATTTAATATTATCCATCCTAATCTTTTGAAATTGTTTTTATGTGTGTGTCTTGTAACGTTTCTAATGCATCTTCAAATCGTTTTCTATCGTTCTCTAATTGAGATTCTATTGTCCTAAGTTGACTTACGCTAACCACATCATTTAAATTCTCCAACAATTTTAATTTTTCTTCACTAATATCAACATTATCTTTTCTATCTTTAACATTACCAAATATATCCATACCCATTTATTATACAGAAAATGCCCATCCTAATTTTTCAAAACATTTCTTTAACATTTCTATTTGTCTAGATGAGTTTTTAAAATCAATATCAACATGAACATCGTGCTTTTTCAACAGATAGTATAATACACATTTTAAGTTAATAAACAATGCTCTTTTCGGATACAGTTCTTTAAAGGTTTCGTATAAGTGTTCGAAGTCGTTTATAAGTGTTTCTTCCATATGCCGTAAGTTTAATGGTTTTTGATCGGTAACGTGATAGTGTATTAAATAGACATCATCATAATATTTTGTGTATTTGTTTTTGTTTAGTACTTCTAGAACATCTTTTGTTGATATTAAATATTTTGGTATATCTCTAAGTTCATCATTTAACACCTTGAACACATCTACAGGAATAATTCTATCCTGTAAAGCTTGCAAACGAGATAACTGTAACTTAAATCTTTTTCTAGTATCATACCATGGTTTTCTTGCACAACTAGCTCTCATTCCTTCATTAGTACTGTAAACCCAACCACTCTCTACAGAACAATAATCACAAATGTATCTACTCCTACCTTTTTTGATGACTTACTACCAAAATTACTACATTTCAATGGTCTAGAGCTATAATTTGACAACAATTCCTTTAAGGTAAATAATGGATATAACTTTACCAACTCTTCTTCAGTGTACAAAAATTTAGGTATTAATATTTTCCATAACTCAGTAACTCTATATTCGTTATTTTTATCTTTTAAGTCTATCTTACTATCATCCCGAAAATACCAATAAAAATTATATCTAACTAGTGCATCTAGTTCATCCTCATGCTTCTCAAAATAATCTAAAAATCTATTGTGTATAGCTTCCATATTTATCTTAAAACAAAACTTTTATGAATATAAATCATAAAAGCACTTAAACTTAATCATTTTTAATAATATACATAACATCACTAAAAGAATACCCTTGATTTACAAGATTTAAAACCTCAACAAAGATGACCAAATATAACTGAATTAAAGTCTTGTATTCGTTCGTCATTGTAAAATAAGTTTTCAGTACCAAGATATTGTACCAGTTGTTTAGAAGGAACACCACCATAAGAATCGAACACATACTTTATGTTGTTATCTTTCAAATAGCATATCCAATTAATACAAATGTTTTCTGAATTATCGAGGTTAACTATACCACAGTCATTTACATCAGGTTTTAGTGAAAGTTCGTCACTCATAAATACACCTCTAAATCGTTTTATCTTTAATTCTTTAACCAATCTCTCTATATCGAAGTTGGTCAATGGTTTTAGTTTTTTGACTTCTTTGGTTTACCTGCTCCATGTTTTTCTTCTATAGACATATTGTGTCTTTTTGGTTCTTCAAGTTCTTGTTTATTCTTAGCATCAAGTACAGTTTTAGTAATGGCTGCTGCAATACCTGCTAATGAGCCAACTGATCCTAAAGCTGCTAGAATGGCTGGAATTGTAAAGATAAAACCACCCATATGCTCTTTCCTAATCTTTTTCATTTGTGCAGTAGTTAAAGCTAAATCCATTTCTTCACCTTCTTTAATTTTCTTGGATTTATCACTAAGTTGTTTCCTTCTTAATACATGATCGATATTTAAAACCTTTAGTTTGTTATAAGGAATACTAAAAATACAACAATTAATAGAACACATCTTCCTATTTATTTAAGAGAAAATCTTAGTTTGTAAAAGTACAGTTGTTGTAGCTCCACCAAAATCAATTAAGGAATCATTTTCATCTGTTATCCTCATCTCAAAATTGTCAACCTTGTCTTTAGATATAGGGAAAAATAATGCATAAGAAGGCTCATAAATAATACTATGTTTAAAGTCGGCATCTGTTTTAAATGATGCCATAACTCCTGTTTCTCTATGTGTATACTCAGTATCTTTAACAAACATGCCATCTGCTATATTACAGTCAACATTAATTGTATCAAATGGGTGAAACTTCGGTATCTTATCTCCAACATGTTCTGTGTTTTAGCCAAGTTTTTATCATTAAAACCTAATAGAGTATTAATGGTATCTAAGGTTATATCACACGGTCCGCTAAATATTTTAACTCTATTTTTCTCGCTGTCCTCAGTAAATTTAATATTTTTAAAAGCATCGGCGGAGTATGGAAGATTTGATTTAATATATTCTTCTAATTCTTTTAAACTATATTGACCAGGTTGAACTATAATTTGTTTTTTAAGATTAGGATGAAGGTTACTACAAAATGTTAATTTATTATTTCTTTCTGTAATGTTTGGAGTTAAGTATGTTTTGTAAAACTCAACTAGTCTTATACTTAAATAGTTGCTACTGTTGTCTAATTCGTAATGGAATTTCTTCTTTAAAATAGAAGTATCACTCGTTAACTTAAATACCTTAGCCATTTATTATATAATAAATGAATGAGTCTGATTTACCTTCAGATATTACAAGAGAGAAAGTAATCAAGTTAATAGAAGATGTGATTCAAAAGTTAGAATACAGTTTAAAGAAGAAAAAGAGAAAACTACGAATTGTTAAATATGCACACTACACTTTAATCACGTTATCGGTTATACCTTCTGCAACAACTGGATTTATTAATATTTTTATACCTGTAACAATTTACGCAATATTAACAACGTCTCTTGCAACTGGAAGTGCTATCCATAACAGGTTTGTCTTCTAAGTTAAACATAAGCAAAAAAAGACGAATATAAAAAACCATTGTCACTTGTATTAACTCATTTAAAGAACAGTTAGAGATGATAACATTAAATGGTGAAATGGATAGCGAATATATAAAAGATACGTTGCTTAAGATCAGAAAACAACTTAAAGATATAAGAGCATAAAAGAGACGGTTCTCTATAATAAATGAGTAAGAAAACTATTAATTGGGATGTGAAAGAGATGATAAAAGAAACTACAGTTAAGAAAAGAAATGGGGAGCTTATACCTGATGATATTCGATGTCTTATTGTGGGTCCATCTTGGTGTGGTGAAACTATTTTGTTATTTAATTTTTTATTACAGCCAGGTTGCTTAAACAATAATTACTTCTATATATATTCTAAAACATGAATCAGCCAAAGGATGAGCAATTAAAAGATCGATTTGAAAAAGCAGAACTAAAGTTCAATAAGCATATAGCAACGTTCTTCAGCGGTAATGATTCTGTTGTACCTATTGATGAATGTGGAAAATACTCTATATTGTGTTTGACGATTACATTTTAGAGAATCAAGATACTGTAAGAAATTACTTTACAAGAGGTAGACATAGACATTTAGACTGTTTCTATCTTGCACAGATATATTCAAAAGTACCTAAACAGCTCATAAGAGATAACATTAACTTCCTATGTGTATTTAGACAAGATGATACTAATCTTAAACATGTTTATAATGAGTTTGTTGGAGGAGATATGTTTTATGATAAATTTAAAGAGATATGTTCAAAATGTTGGCAAGAAGATTATGGTTTTATAGTAATTGATATGACAAGGAAGGTAAACAATGGTAAGTATAGGAACAAGATAAAACACTTTACAAACGTTTGACGTTTTTTGATGTTTTTTGACGTTTTTTAACGTTTGACGTTTCTTCGTTTTCTATATAATAAATGGATGAGAAAGAAATTAATGAGAATATCAAGTTAAAGGAGCTCTAGCATTTTATTATGTATTTCAACCACTCGTTCTTTTGATGAGAGTGAATAATCTAGCAACGGGCCAGAAAATTTTAAACCATGTTCAATTTCTTTATTTATATTTTCTGCTCTATAACATCTTTTACAATTATCAGACCTCTTGTTTCCATTTATAGTGAACTCTTGGAATTGTTTTAATTCTCCACAAATTACACACTTTTTCATGATTTATTAAATATAAAATATCCAAAATAGTTAGGTCATTTTTGTTTGATTTTAAATGTCGTAAAAGCCTATGCAATCTCACTTTGGGTTATCCTTCTGTGTTAAAGCACAATAGTGAGTGGTGGCTTCATATTTTTTTTTGACAATTAGGGGGTTGAAGGGGGAATAGTGTCCTAGAACATACAAACATAACCTACTCGAGTGTAAACTAGTATCCTGGTATACAAGATAGTATTCATAACACGACTTGTAATACTTCAGTAATCACAACATTACCAACAAAATAAAAGGTCACTCTCTTGAACTTCACGCTGAGTTCCCTTTTGTACTTAGGATTTGATCACTTGATTTTCAAACAACAGTCTAGTCTTTAATGCTCAACCCATTTAGGGGAGAGCATATAAAGCAAGGGCGCGTATCAACTAAGAATGACTTGTCCGACTTGTAATGAAGGGCGGCCTACGAGGGACGAGCGACGCGGATCGTGCGTCGTCACGAGCAAAAGAATCAATGGAGATTTTCTTTAGCTAACTATGGGTCTTTAGGCACAGTTTTGCGTGGTTGGCTGATGGGAGTCAAGAAAATTAAATATAGAGAGGACCATTGTACAATCAACTGTCGCATACAACAGTGTGTGGGTGACGGGTGAAAGCGCCGAAAATTAGACATAATGAAAATCGCCAGATATGCTGGGATCACGTGATCAGTTCCTCTGTCGTATAACCATATACGGCCACAGAATCGAAGGTAGGCTTACTAACACAAACGGATAACTTACCAAACTGATTAGAGAAGTTTCAAAATTGTTCCTTCATACATGAGGCTTGGTTAATAAAGTTCAAAATTAACAGTGCCTTTTCCAATCTCTTCTAAATTTTATAAAATGAGCTTGGGGTCGGTGAAACAACAATAATTTCAGAGAAAAGTCATATTCACGAAAACATTAAATGTCGACTAAAATCACGGAAATCGTGTTATTATTCAGTTCAAAATATCTTTCCGTCGTGAATTTTAATGAGAAATTAGAACTTTAAAATATATAATAATATAATCATGCCCATTGTTCTGTATGGTTACGAAGCATTGACGCTTGCTCTGCGGGAACTACGTAAACTAAAATTGTTTGAGTATAAGATCTAGAGACGGATATTCAGACCCAATTTAACGGCAGTATAGAATGGCAGAAAGTTAATAACGAGGAACTAAATAAAATATATGGTTTACCAAACGTAGGTAGGTCATGAAATCTAAGAGGTTCAGGTGGGCATATCATGTAGCCAAAATGAGGGAAGATAGAAACGCTTCCAAAGTCATAACTAGATGACAATCTGAAAGTGATCATTAGGAGGACCTAGGAATAGACAGTAGGACAATAGTAAGATTGATTTCTGAGAAATAGAAAAGGAAAGTTCATAGAAAAAGAATCCAGTTGGCTATAGAAGTGAATGGAAAGATTTTTGTGAGTGTGATATTGCACCTTCGGGCTCCATAGGACGTAGAGTTGGTTAGTTACTTAGGTATAATATAGAAAAAAAGCAAGAGAATATCTAAGACGTTCATTAAAACCTCAGAACACATATCGTAATGATCTCACTGGTGGAAGTTTACGTCACAAAATTCTGCATTTCCAGCACATTTGAAAGCTTTTAAAGCCTAGGCTCCAAATGTTTCCATCATTTTAATGTACAAATTAATTTTTGAAAATTGTATCTATGACATGTTTCAAAATGTCAAGAGCCATATTTTCTCAAGAAATGGACCCTCGAAAAATGGACTCGTACAAAAAAAAATAAATAAATAAAAATAAAATGGAAAGAATTATGTTAAGAAAAGGAAAAATATTCTTTAATTTATAGTAAAAATACAATGTTATTCGTAATAAGGAATTATGGTTATACATTTATAGAATTCTTCTTTTATTCTGTCTTATTCTATATTTTTTGTGTTTTCTTAAAAAGATAAGGAGGAAAAAATCTTGTTTCTCTTACTTTGAGCTGCAGGAGAACGCAAGAAATGTGAATTGTGCCTAGCGGGCGTTTCTTCTCGCGAGCTGAAGATTTCAAGCCTGCGAAACTCCGTGTTCACTGACTCGATTCTTAATGTTTCGCCGGAGCCGAACTTTCGGCTTGTTGGTGTTTTCCATTCAGTGTTTCAGTTGCTTCGCATTTGAATCTTTAAGTGTGAATATTGGACGGTTTGGTAGTTTGTGCCAGTGCTCTTTATTAAGTGCTTTACGCGGCATGGATTTTCTTATATATCAACGTTGAAGATTTGTATAGGAAATAAATTAAACGAGAATATCTCTAATATTGAGATTGGTGCCGGATCCAGGGGCCTTTTTCGTGAGTCCGCTGGAAGTTGGTTCCAAAATGGTGATTTTTGTTAAAGAAGTTAAGATCGAGCGATTTCTCTAAATAATGAAGACTCTGTGACTTATGTATAGTTGCTCAGTACGAGGAAAAGCTTTAAATTTTAAGCCGTGTTGTGAATGCTCCCTTTCTTGGATTTAGTGTAAGAAAAACTGGTTAATTAGCTGAAAGTTTCTTTAGTTTCCAAGCTGTTTCCGTGTAGCTTCACTTCTGTACATTTTGTAAATGCCGTATGTTATAAATTTGTTGAGAATTACTTGAAATATTCACTGCCATTATACTACCGATTTGTCATCATCTTTCTGAAAGTAGGGAAGTTCAAACGAAACAGACGAGAGGGAACGATTAGATCTGAGTTGGCAAGACGGAGGTGGACGTTACAAAACGTACTGACTTGTACAAGGCTTTTCCATCATTAATCACTAGTTTCAAATCTAGAGAATTTTAGAAACTAACTCTCATTAACAAAATATTGCAAATATCTCTCGTTAAAGAAGATGTAAATGTGTTGTCTTGATAGAAGATCTCATTTAGCATCCTCCGTTGATTTCTTATTGAAAGTGAGATTTTCTATTAGATTCGCTTATAGATGACTACTATAGCTGAGACATATTGTACTCTTTAATAGAAAGAGTTACTATGATTTCGAAAAATATTCCGTGACCAAGTATAGTAAAGGATGATCAAAATTTGAATATTGGTAACATCAGATTTGTAATAATACATACCTTCAATTCTATGATTACAATCACATTATAATACTTTTCAATGCTTAAAAATATGCCTTAAGAACTTTGAAGTAATAAGAGCACCAAATAAAAAATATAGAAAAAGTTTTTACCTAGAATTTCTAGTTTTCCATAAAGAACGCCTCGAAGTATTCTTGAAAATGGGAACAAAGTTACGATATGAACAGCATGTCCTCCAAAAATAAACCTGGAAAAGTGATTTGTAACAAGAATAATGTAGTAATAAGTCATATTATATCATAACATATTACTTATATCAACATTCATAGTACTATTTTGTGATCTTCTTCTGCAGGAATTCGATCCGTACTGTATTTGCTAAAATTAAAGAAATAATTTATGGGTGTCGTAGCAATCGAAAGCGTGAGGACGTCTTTGCGGTAGTGCGTAAAAATTGTGCCTGCATATAAGTATAAACCCTGAGAAATTCCAGAGATTTAAATTAATATTTTCTGTTCTGGCAAGGTCTCTGCAGTTTCGAAAATTTGGTATAAAAAAGCAAAAATCGAAAGTTGTCTAGATTTTCAAAAGAGTGTACGTCTGATGAGGATCTTGGCTAGAAGATCGAAACGTCACGTGTAAATGTGTTTTTATATTAAATAAGTGCAGTCTTGTTCAGCAGTGTGTTTATTTTTCAAAAGAATCGTAAGCCCTTTCGCGATAGTGCGGAAAGGTTATACCTAGATGTAGATTAGTTGTGCGAAATTTCAAAACCCTACAGTGATCTTATGCTCTGGAAGGGGGTACAAAATTTTGAAAATTCGGTGAATTTTTCCAAACACATTTATCAGAGCAGTTTTCTAGGTATTAACGGAAAATTACGTTAAGATATTCTTAACCTTTCTTCTCGCAATCTTTGACCGCATAAAAATTAAAATATGTAGTTTGCCTTTATGGTCGTATCATGTCTTCCTGATCATAATTTCGTAAATTTTAAAGTTTGTTTGTTGTTTAGTTACGAAATGCAAGATGTCTATTTCAAAGCACCAGTGTCATAAAATATGTCTTCTGTGTACCTACTGAGCAGTAATGCTTTATTAAGGTCAAATATCATACGAATATTCTCAGTAATTACCAACAGTTTCGCTGAAATACAATATTTTCATACAAAGCAAAAACCACAAATAAAAAAATGAGACAAGAACTTTCGCGGAACGTAGGAAATACAGCCTCTACAATACTAAATTTTACTGTGCTCTGTCGATAAAGATTAAAAATATTTAAACAAGCGAACCGCAAATCATGAATATGAATATTGTATTTAAGCAATAATTCCAATGAAATGATCACTGAAATTATAATATGAGTGGGTAACGCAATAAAATACCAAGTTGCTTGCAAGAAGCAGTGAGGAAAAAGGGATAATTACCACAAAAATTTTCAGAAACACTGGATTATATTTTCTCTTCTGTCACTTACCGTAAACTTACATATATTTTCTTATTAGAACATGAACAACATTCTGAAAATCACGGTAACTCGGAGGTAACAATTGGGCGATCCGGCGGAGGTAAGAAAAGACGAAGATGTCGGTGCAAGAGCACGACCTTTGCCTTGAACTGCCTCTTCCCAAATGCGAATGAAATTTACAAACACCGACATATTAACCCTCGAGAAGTCGCGCTGAAAAAGTAACGCGAGTAGTCGCGCGCGGTCAAAAGGACCGCACGAATATAATGTGTTGCAAATCTCGTTTTAAACATTTTTCTTGTATTAGAAACGTAATTTTGTATATTTTCTGATAGAGAGGGATTTAGATATTTATTATTATAATAAGTTTTTCAGTAGTAAATATTAGTGGAACCTGCTAATAGACATGTACTGTTTTCTTTTTTATTTCTCATTTGGAATATTTTTTTCGTTACATATTTCTTTTGATAGATAACTACGCACTGGTTTTATTGAAAATTTTAATTCTGATGACCATCTTTTCTTTTTGTCAACTCTTTGGTTCGTCTAAAATTAGAAATGCAATAGTAAATTAGTAAAATAAATACTATATGCACATAACATTAAAACAAAGCTTCAAAGCGCATTTTACATTCAATTATAGCTCACTCGTAGCTAAACGGTTAGCGTACGCCCCTTTGGCGTGGAACTTCCAGATTCGATTCCCGGTGGGAGCTCATGTGGTTCGGATCCCACGTTAAGCAGTAGGTCTACGTCTTGCATAGTCTTGATGCTGAAAGGGGCGCTAAATTGAAATCAAATCAAATCAAATCAAATTTACATTGAATTATTTTCCGGTTCTATTATTTTGAAACTTTACCTATACAACACTACATTGAATTATTCTAGGTTATATTCAAATTTACACTGTTTTACACTTCGTCGCCGCTTATTTCGGCCTCTGCTGCGCTGGCTACATTCGGGGAATTGCTGGATATTTCTGGGTTTGAGATCTTCAGACTGGCTCGCAGACTTCTCACTTCCACTTTCGTGTTC